>NC_062536.1:22967112-23052570 GCF_022655615.1 Tachysurus fulvidraco
TTCACCACATCACAGGTTGCCACTGGAGTCATCTGTCACTCCTCCATGATGACATCACACAGCTGGTGGATGTTAGAGACCTTGTGCTCCTCCACCTTCTGTTTGAGGATGTCCCACAGATGCTCAATAGGGTTTAGGTCTGGAGACATGCTTGGCCAGTCCATCACCTTTACCCTCAGCTTCTTTAGAGAGGCAGTGTTCATCTTGGAGGTGTGTTTGGGGTTATCATCATGTTGGATTACTGCCCTGTGGCCCAGTCTCTGAAGGGAGGGGGTCATGCTCTGCTTCAGTATGTCACAGTACATGTTTTGTATGAGTTTTATGGTTCCCTCTGTGACCTGTAGCTCCTCAGTGCCAGCAGCACTCATACAGCCCCCGACCACGACACTCACACCACCAGGCTTTACTGTAGGCAAGACACACTTGTCTTTGTCCTCCTCACCTGGTTGCCACCACACACACTCCACACCATGTAAACCAGATAAGCTTATCTTGGTCTCAACAGACCACAGGACAGGTTCCAGTAACCCATGTCCTTAATCTGCTTGTCTTCAGCCGACTGTTTGTGGGCTTTCTTGTGCATCATCTTTAGAAGAAGCTTCCTTCTGGGATGACAGCCATGCAGACCAGTTTGATGCAGTGTGTGGCCCACACACACACACACCCTCTGGATATGACCCTGACCGTGACAAGACGAGTCACATGACACCGGGGAGAGAAAATGGCTAATTAGGCCCAATATGGACATTTACACTTAGGGGTGTTCTCACTTTTGTGTCCAGTGGTTTAGACATTAATGTCTGTGTGTTGAGTTATTTAGAGGGGACAGTAAATGTAGTACACTGTTATACAAGCTCAACACTCACTACTTTACACTGTTATACAAGCTCAACACTCACTACTTTACACTGTTATACACTCACTACTTTACACTGTTATACAAGCTCAACACTCACTACTTTACACTGTTATACACTCACTACTTTACACTGTTATACAAGCTCAACCCTCACTACTTTACACTGTTATACACTCACTACTTTACACTGTTATACAAACTGAACAATCACTACTTTACACTGTTATACACTCACTACTTTACACTGTTATACAAACTGAACAATCACTACTTTACACTGTTATACACTCACTACTTTACACTGTTATACACTCACTACTTTACACTGTTATACACTCACTACTTTACACTGTTATACAAGCTGAACACTCACTACTTTACACTGGAGCACAGGGTCATTACTTCAGTGTTTTCACGTGTAAAGATATAATAAAATATTTACGTAAATGTGAGGGATGTACTTACTTCTGCTAGTGTGTGTGTGTGTGTGTGTGTGTGTGTGTGTCTGTATAACGCACACTCATGCTGATTGTTGCTGTTCCTCAGACTGGAGGCTGCACTGCTCCAGCAGTTACAGCACAGATGGATTGTGGGTATTTATCACTCAGATTTCTTCCTGCTCTCCTTGGATGTTCTGGATGTTCTTAAACAGTGTGTTCCACTTTATGTGGGTCTCGGTGCTCATCATGTGTCAGCTTTACCAGGTCAGAATACACATCATTTAAAATAAATAAATTCAGTCTCAACTCCCTGACCAACTATTCACCATTAGGTCCATGCCACACCCACCTTACCTGTGTATCTTCATTTCTCACATGTGCATCACATTTCTATTCATGTTCATCACACACACACACACACACTCGTCATACACTTCAGTTTCATACACAAGATGAAAGGTGAACTTGACATGAACAGATCTATGTATGTAGATGATACCCATCTGTCTTCACTTCTTCTCTGGTTAATAAATTAATAAATAAATTCACATTCAACATGATACAGGATAAGCAGGAACCTGTGTGTGTGTGTTTAGATTGCTGGAATTGGGATCACCACTAATGAGCGGATGAATGCGAGACGCTACAAACACTTTAAGGTTACAGCGACATCCATCGAGAGCCCTTTTAAGTGAGTAACGTAGCATTAATAACACACAGGACTAGCAGTCAGTTCTCAACCAGTCATTCTGTGTGTGTGTGTATGTATGTGTATGTATGTGTATATATATATATATATATATATATATATATATATATATATATATATATATATATATATATATATATATATATATATATATATATATGCTCAAGACTTACTTTGGCTCCTCCCCTCCTCTGCCTTCAATAATGCAGTGTGTGTGTGTATGTGTGTGTGCGTGTCTCTCAGTCATGGCTGTGTGAGGAACCTGATTGATTTCTTCGAGCTGCGCTGCTGTGGGCTGCTGAGGCCGACGCTTGTCGACTGGACCACCCAGTACACAATCGACTACGACCAGACGTCCGGCTCGGGCTACCAGCTTGTGTAACACATGAACACAGTGTGTTAGTGAAGGAGTGTGTGAGGGGGTCAGTGTGTGCAATGGGAACAACACCTCACTTCTGCTGGGACTGCTTCCAGAGACTACAGGACACACACCGATGGAACAGTTCAGTTTTACTGCTTAATTAGTCCATTTCTGTCTCGGTTCATTTCATCAGTGACCTATTAGTACTTTATGTTTGGGTGAATGTGTGTGTGTATGTGAGAGATCTTTGTCTATATCTCAGTGCCACCTCCATATTTTCATTTGAGTGTAGACATTAAAGAAAAGCCCAGTGATTGGCTGTAAGATAGGAAAGGGCTGAGTCACTCTGCAGCTCACTGAAAGCCACATGATCGAGCGGATCACCCAGAGGAGGTCTGTGTGACTGATGTTATTGTCTATGATGGACATAAGTGTGTTATAAGTGAGGTGCGTTTCTTCATAATGTGACCATATTTATTTTAACCCTATTTAATAACTGCTGTCTCGTCTGTTTTATTGTCTGTTTTAAAGGGTATGTGATTGTGTATGTATGTGTGTGAGTGTGTGTATGAGTGAGTGAGTGTGTGTGTATGAGTGAGCGTATGTGAGTGTATGACCGAGTGAGTGAGTGTGTACGAGCGACTGAGTGAGTGTGTTCGAGCGACTGAGTGTGTATGTGTGTGTGTGAGTGACATTTTCATGTTCACTGTTTAAAATCTGTTTTAAATTCAGTTATCATGAGGAACTGTGATGAGGCTCCGCCCACTCTTTCCTGCACTGATGCATTTTGCTCATCGTTAACTGGTGATCTTCAGATAGAGCTGTTGCCTTGGTAACACTCCTCTGTTTCCTGTTTGATCTCGGACTCTAATGTAAAATGTGTAAATACGGCCGAATTTCTGTCTGTGATTTTTTTTTATTAATTCTTTTGTTATTGTCAGTGTTAGTCAAAGCTGCTCCTTCATTTTTTACCTTAATGTTTGAAGCCTGTAATATACGCTGTGTGTGTGTGTGTGTGTGTGTGTGTGTGTGTGTGTGTGTGTGTGTGTGTGTGTGTGTGTGTGTGTGTGTGTGTGTGTGTGTGTGTGTGTGAGAGAAGGCGTCTTGCTGCATGAGCGAAGGTCACACAACTCTGTACAGTGAATGTTCAGTATTTACACGTCCCTTATTTTTTGTAATGGTTTACATTTCAAACACTGTGTGTGCATGTTTGAGAGAGAGAGAGAGAGAGAGAGAGAGAGCGTGTGTGTGTGTGTGTGTGTGTGTGTGTGTGTGTGTGTGTGTGTGTGTGTGTGTGTGTGTGTGTGTGTGTGTGTGTGTGTGCATTGTATTTGATGTATTTAAATGTTTCATATAAATAATCAAATTTTGTTTTGCTATTTTTTGCTGGACATTTTTTCCCACTGGTTATAAAAAAAACCTAGAACAAAATATCAGTTACTGTAGAGAGTGAGTGAGTGTGAGTGAGAGTGAGAATGAGAGTTTGTAAAGGCAAAGTTCCCATAATGAATATATTGTCCTTGTCATTTCCTCCATTGTGTCTAAAATCAGCTCAAGCTCTTCAGCATGACTTCATTTTACTGGCTTTAATAAAAAATAAATTTAAATTAAAATAAAAAACTGTTAATAATGTTTTCTGTTCCTCACAGTAACAGTGACTGAATGCTCAGAATAAAATTAGCTATATTATCTTTGTTTACAGAAATGTTATTTAGGGTTTGTGTGTTACTTCCTTCCTGTCTGGCCGCCTATAGAGCACAGACCCCCCGGCTCACTACGGCATGTGCTCATAAATAAGCAGTGAGACGGTGGGTGGGTGGGGGGTATCTATATTAATATATTATGGTTTGTTTCTTTTACTGAGGTTAATTTTCAATTTCAATTCACATTGTCTCAAAGCAGCTTTACAGAAGTATAAAAACAAGGAATAAAAATAAATAAAATGAATATTTAAAGTTTAAAATTGAATTAAAAATATTCATTTAAAATTACACACACATGTATGTATATGTATAGTCAAGCCTGAAATTATTCACACCCCCTGCAAATTCTGACTTAAAGTTACTTTTATTCGACCAGCAAGTTTTTTCTTGATTAGAAATGACACCGGTGTCTCCCAGAAGATAAGACTATGTACAAGAGGCATCATTGTGGAAAAAATTACTACTCATCTTTTATTTACATTTTAACAAAAAGTGGCATGTCCAAAATTATTCATACCCTTCTCAATAGTCAATAGAAAAGCCTTTATTGGCTATTACAGCAATCAAACGCTAGGTTGGAGGGTGTCCTTGCCATCACCCTGATCTTTAGCTCCCTCCACAGATTCTCAATCAGATTGAAGTGAGGACCATTTTTGCTGTGTGCTTTGGGTCGTTGTCGTGCTGAAATGTCCACTGGTGCCCAAGGCCAAGTTTCTCTGCAGACTCCCTGATGTTGTTCTTGAGAATTTTGATGTATTTCTCCTTTTTCATGGTGCCGTTTACTGTGATTAGGTTCCCTGGTCCACCAGCTGAAAAACACCCCCAAAACATTAGGTTTCCACCACCATGTTTGACAGTGGAGATGGTGTTCTTAGGGTTGAAGGCTTCTATTTTACACCAAATGAAAGCTACATCATTGTGGCCAAACAATTACATTTTTCTTTTATCTGACCATAAAACAAAAGACCAGAAGTCTTCTTCTTTGTCCAGATGAGCATTTGCAAAGGCCAAGCAGGCATTTGTGTGCCTTATGTGGAGAAGTGGTGTCCTCCTTGGTCTGCGTCTATTGAACCCAGCGGTGTACAGTGTCCGTTGGACTGTCTGCCTTGAGATGTTGCCCAGATTCCTCAGGATGGCCTTGGTGGTGATCTTGGATTCTTTTTTACCTCTCTCACTTTCCTCCTGGCCAGCACAGGAGTAACTTTTGGCTTCTGACCACGTCCTCTGAGATTTTGTCACAGTGCGGAATGTCTTGAATTTTTTAATAATACTTTGCACTGTAGCCACTGGAACTTCAAAACATTTAGATGAGGTCTTATAGCCCTTTCCTGACATGTGAGCAGCCACAACGCGCAGCTGCAGGTCCTCAGTGAGCTCCTTTGTCTTAGCCATGACTGTCCACAAACCAACAGCAGAGAGCTTCTGTTTTTAACCTGTTGAGTTGATTAAAACAGCTGTTCCCAATGAATCAGAGTAAAACAGCTTGGACTGTTTGGAATGGTGTAGATCTTTGGATTTTCCCATAGACTGTGACGTTTGTAAAGGGTATGAATAATTTTGGACATGCCACTTTTTGTTAAAATGTAAATAAAAGATAAGTAATATTTTTTTCCACAATGATGCCTCTTGTACATCGTCTTATCTTCTGGGAGACACCGGTGTCATTTCTAATCAAGAAAAAACTTGCTGGTTGAATAAAAGTTTAAGTTAAGTTTACTTTAAGTCAGAATTTGCCAAGGGTGTGAATAATTTCGGGCTTGACTTTACATATATGTAAAACATTGGTTCAAAGAAGGCATGACAGTCTCAGTGAGCCACATGCAGTGAGCTGCTATTTAGAAATGTCTGTGTTATAAAAGATATAATCCTATAGAATAGGGTCAAAATAAGGGGATTTATAAATATAAAATACAATGAAATAAAACAAAGTAGAATAGATTCAAAATCTATTGTAAAGTAAAATAAGCTAAAGTGGTGTAGTGCCAGTGGTGTAGTGTTGTAGTTTCAGTGTTGTACTGACAGTGGTTTAGTGACAGTGGTTTAGTGACAGTGGAGTAGTGACAGTGGAGTAGTGAGTGTTGTAGTGACAGTGGTGTAGTGACAGTGGTGTAGTGACAGTGGAGTAGTGAATGTTGTAGTGACAGTGGTGTAGTGACAGTGGAGTAGTGACAGTGGTGTAGTGACAGTGGTGTAGTGACTGGTGTAGTGACAGTGGTGTAGAGACAGTGGTGTAGTGAAGGTGGTGTAGTGACAGTGTTGTAGTGACAGTGATGTAGTGAAGGTGGTGTAGTGACAGTGATGTAGTGAAGGTGGTGTAGTGACAGTGATGTAGTGACAGTGCTGTAGTGACAGTGGTGTAGAGACAGTGGTGTAGAGACAGTGGTGTAGAGACAGTGGTGTAGTGACAGTGTAGTAGTGTCAGTGGTGTAGTGAGTGTTGTAGTGACAGTGGTGTAGAGACAGTGGTGTAGTGACAGTGGTGTAGTGACAGTGGTGTAGTGAGTGTTGTAGTGACAGTGGTTTAGTGACAGTGGAGTAGTGAGTGTTGTAGTGACGGTGGGGTAGAGACAGTGGTGTAGAGACAGTGGTGTAGTGACAGTGGTGTAGTGACAGTGGTGTAGTGACAGTGGTGTAGTGAGTTTTGTAGTGACAGTCGTGTAGAGACAGTGGTGTAGTGGCAGTGGTGTAGTGACAGTGGTGTAGAGACAATGGTGTAGTGACAGTGGTGTAGTGACAGTGGTGTAGAGACAGTGGTGTAGTGACAGTGTTGTAGTGACAGTGTTGTAGTGAAAGTGGTGTAGTGACAGTGGTGTAGTGAGTGTTGTAGTGAAAGTGGTGTAGTGACAGTGGTGTAGTGACAGTGGTGTGGAGACAGTGGTGTAATGACAGTGGTGTAGTGAAAGTGGTGTAGTGACAGTGGTGTAGAGACAGTGGTGTAGTGACAGTGGTGTAGAGACAGTGGTGTAGTGACAGTGGTGTAGTGAGTGTTGTAGTGAAAGTGGTGTAGTGACAGTGGTGTAGTGACAGTGGTGTGGAGACAGTGGTGTAATGACAGTGGTGTAGTGAAAGTGGTGTAGTGACAGTGGTGTAGAGACAGTGGTGTAGTGACAGTGGTGTAGAGACAGTGGTGTAGTGACAGTGGTGTAGTGACAGTGGTGTAGTGAGTGTTGTAGTGACAGTGGTGTAGAGACAGTGGTGTAGAGACAGTGGTGTAGTGACTGTGGTGTAGTGAGTGTTGTAGTGACAGTGGTGTAGTGACTGGTGTAGAGACAGTGGTTTAGTGAAAGTGGTGTAGTGACTGGTGTAGTGACAGTGGTGTAGTGACAGTGGTGTAGAGACAGTGGTGTAGTGACAGTGGTGTAGAAACAGTGGTGTAGTGACAGTGGTGTAGTGACAGTGGTGTAGTGACAGTGGAGTAGTGAGTGTTGTAGTGACAGTGGTGTAGTGACATTGGTGTAGTGACAGTGGTGTAGTGACAGTGGTGTAGAAACAGTGGTGTAGTGAGTGTTGTAGTGACAGTGGTGTAGAGACAGTGGTGTAGAGACAGTGGTGTAGTGACTGTGTTGTAGTGACAGTGTTGTAGTGAGTGGTGTAGTGAAAGTGGTGTAGAGACATTGGTGTAGTGACAGTGGTGTAGTGAGTGTTGTAGTGACAGTGGTGTAGAGACAGTGGTGTAGAGACAGTGGTGTAGTGACAGTGGTGTAGAGACAGTGGTGTAGTGACAGTGGTGTAGAGACAGTGGTGTAGTGACAGTGGTGTAGTGACAGTGGTGTAGTGACAATGGTGTAGAGACAGTGGTTTAGTGACAGTGGTTTAGTGACAGTGGAGTAGTGAGTGTTGTAGTGACAGTGGTGTAGAGACAGTGGTGTAGTGACAGTGGTGTAGAGACAGTGGTGTAGTGACAGTGGTGTAGAGACAGTGGTGTAGTGACAGTGGTGTAGTGACAGTGGTGTAGAGGCAGTGGTGTAGTGACAGTGGTGTAGTGACAGTGGTGTAGTGACAGTGTTGTAGTGACAGTGGTGTAGAGACAGTAGTGTAGAGACAGTGGTGTAGTGACAGTGGTGTAGTGACAGTGCTGTAGAGACAGTGGTGTAGAGACAATGGTGTAGTGACAGTGGTGTAGTGACAGTGGTGTAGAGGCAGTGGTGTAGTGACAGTGGTGTAGTGACAGTGCTGTAGAGACAGTGGTGTAGAGACAATGGTGTAGTGACAGTGGTGTAGTGAAGGTGGTGTAGTGACAGTGGTGTAGTGACAGTGTTGTAGTGACAGTGGTGTAGAGACAGTGGTGTAGAGACAGTGGTGTAGTGACAGTGGTGTAGAGACAGTGGTGTAGTGACAGTGGTGTATTGACAGTGTTGTAGTGACAGTGGTGTAGTGACAGTGGTGTAGAGACAGTGGTTTAGTGACAGTGGTTTAGTGACAGTGGTTTAGTGACAGTGGAGTAGAGACAGTGGTGTAGTGACTGTGTTGTAGTGACAGTGGTGTAGTGACAGTGGTGTAGTGAGTGTTGTAGAGACAGTGGTGTAGAGACAGTGGTGTAGTGACAGTGGTGCAGTGACAGTAGTGTAGTGAGTGTTGTAGTGACAGTGGTGTAGTGAAAGTGGTGTAGTGACAGTGGTGTAGAGACAGTGGTGTAGAGACAGTGGTGTAGTGACTGTGTTGTAGTGACAGTGGTGTAGTGACAGTGGTGTAGTGACAGTGGTGTAGTGAGTTTTGTAGTGACAGTGGTGTAGAGACAGTGGTGTAGAGACAGTGGTGTAGTGACAGTGGTGTAGAGACAGTGGTGTAGTGACAGTGGTGTAGTGACAGTGGTGTAGAGACAGTGGTGTTGTGACAATGGTGTAGTGAGTGGTGTAGTGACAGTGTTGTAGTGACAGTGGTGTAGAGACAGTGGTGTAGTGACAGTGGTGTAGTGACAGTGGTGTAGAGACAGTGGTGTAGTGACAGTGGTGTAGTGACAGTGGTGTAGAGACAGTGGTGTTGTGACAATGGTGTAGTGAGTGGTGTAGTGACAGTGTTGTAGTGACAGTGGTGTAGTGAAAGTGGTGTAGTGACAGTGGTGTAGTGAGTGTTGTAGTGACAGTGGTGTAGTGAAAATGGTGTAGTGACAGTGGTGTAGTGACAGTGGTGTAGAGACAGTGGTGTAGAGACAGTGGTGTAGTGAGTGTTGTAGTGACAGTGGTGTAGTGAGTGTTGTAGTGACAGTGTTGTAGTGACTGGTGTAGAGACAGTGGTGTAGTGAAAGTGGTGTAGAGACAGTGGTGTAGTGAAACTGGTGTAGAGACAGTGGTGTAGTGACAGTGGTGTAGTGAGTGTTGTAGTGACAGTGGTGTAGAGACAGTGGTGTAGTGACAGTGGTGCAGTGACAGTGGTGTAGTGAGTGTTGTAGTGACTGTGGTGTAGTGACAGTGGTGTAGAGACAGTGGTGTAGAGACAGTGGTGTAGTGACTGTGGTGTAGTGACAGTGTTGTAGTGAGTGTTGTAGTGACAGTGGTGTAGTGACAGTGGTGTAGTGACAGTGGTGTAGAGACAGTGGTGTAGTGACTGTGTTGTAGTGACAGTGGTGTAGTGACAGTGGTGTAGTGACAGTGGTGTAGTGACAGTGGTGTAGTGAGTTTTGTAGTGACAGTGGTGTAGAGACAGTGGTGTAGTGGCAGTGGTGTAGTGACAGTGGTGTAGTGACAGTGGTGTAGTGAGTGGTGTAGTGACAGTGGTGTAGTGACAGTGGTGTAGAGACAGTGGTGTAGTGACAGTGGTGTAGTGACAGTGGTGTAGTGAAAGTGTTGTAGTGACAGTGGTGTAGAGACAGTGGTGCAGTGACAGTGGGGTAGTGACAGTGTTGTAGTGACAGTTGTGTAGTGAGTGTTGTAGTGACAGTGTTGTAGTGACTGGTGTAGAGACAGTGGTGTAGTGAAAGTGGTGTAGTGACAGTGGTGTAGTGAAAGTGGTGTAGTGACAGTGGTGTAGTGACAGTGGTGTAGTGAAAGTGTTGTAGTGAAAGTGGTGTAGTGACAGTGGTGTAGTGACAGTGGTGTAGTGACAGTGGTGTAGTGAAAGTGGTGCAGTGAAAGTGGTGTAGTGAGTGTTGTAGTGACAGTGGTGTAGTGAAAGTGGTGTAGTGAGTGTTGTAGTGACAGTGGTGTAGTGACAGTGGTGTAGTGACAGTGTTGTAGTGAAAGTGGTGTAGTGACAGTGTTGTAGCGACAGTGGTGTAGTGAGTGTTGTAGTGAAAGTGGTGTAGTGACAGTGGAGTAGTGACAGTGGTGTAGTGACAGTGGTGTAGAGACAGTGGTGTAGTGAGTGTTGTAGTGACAGTGTTGTAGTGACTGGTGTAGAGACAGTGGTGTAGTGAAAGTGGTGTAGTGACAGCGGTGTACTGACAGTGGTGTAGAGACAGTGGTGTAGTGACAGTGGTGTAGAAACAGTGGTGTAGTGACATTGGTGTAGTGACAGTGTTGTAGTGACAGTGGTGTAGTGACTGTGGTGTAGAGACAGTGGTGTAGTGAAAGTGGTGTAGTGACAGTTGTGTAGTGAAAGTGGTGTAGTGACTGTGGTGTAGTGAAAGTGGTGTAGTGACAGTGGTGTAGTGACAGTGTTGTAGTGACAGTGGTGTAGTGAGTGTTGTAGTGACAGTGTTGTAGTGACTGGTGTAGAGACAGTGGTGTAGTGAAAGTGGTGTAGTGACAGTGGTGTAGTGAAAGTGGTGTAGTGACAGTGGTGTAGTGAAAGTGTTGTAGTGAAAGTGGTGTAGTGACAGTGGTGTAGTGACAGTGATGTAGTGAAAGTGGTGTAGTGAAAGTGGTGTAGTGAGTGTTGTAGTGACAGTGGTGTAGTGAAAGTGGTGTAGTGAGTGTTGTAGTGACAGTGGTGTAGTGACAGTGTTGTAGTGAAAGTGGTGTAGTGACAGTGTTGTAGCGACAGTGGTGTAGTGAGTGTTGTAGTGAAAGTGGTGTAGTGACAGTGGAGTAGTGACAGTGGTGTAGTGACAGTGGTGTAGTGACAGTGGTGTAGTGACAGTGGTGTAGAGACAGTGGTGTAGTGACAGTGTTGTAGTGACTGGTGTAGAGACAGTGGTGTAGTGAAAGTGGTGTAGTGACAGTGGTGTAGTGACAGTGGTGTAGTGAGTGTTGTAGTGACAGTGGTGTAGAAACAGTGGTGTAGTGACATTGGTGTAGTGACAGTGTTGTAGTGACAGTGGTGTAGTGACATTGGTGTAGTGACAGTGTTGTAGTGAAAGTGGTGTAATGAAAGTGGTGTAGTGACAGTGGTGTACTGACAGTGGTGTAGTGAGTGGTGTAGTGACAGTGGTGTAGAAACAGTGGTGTAGTGACATTGGTGTAGTGACAGTGTTGTAGTGACAGTGGTGTAGTGACAGTGGTGTAGTGACAGTGTTGTAGTGACAGTGGTGTAGTGACATTGGTGTAGTGACAGTGTTGTAGTGACAGTGGTGTAGTGACATTGGTGTAGTGACAGTGTTGTAGTGAAAGTTGTGTAGTGACTGTGGTGTAGAGACAGTGGTGTAGTGAAAGTGGTGTAGTGACAGTGGTGTAGAGACAGTGGTGCAGTGACAGTGGGGTAGTGACAGTGTTGTAGTGACAGTTGTGCAGTGAGTGTTGTAGTGACAGTGTTGTAGTGACTGGTGTAGAGACAGTGGTGTAGTGAAAGTGGTGTAGTGACAGTGGTGTAGTGAAAGTGGTGTAGTGACAGTGGTGTAGTGACAGTGGTGTAGTGAAAGTGTTGTAGTGAAAGTGGTGTAGTGACAGTGGTGTAGTGACAGTGGTGTAGTGAAAGTGGTGCAGTGAAAGTGGTGTAGTGAGTGTTGTAGTTACAGTGGTGTAGTGAAAGTGGTGTAGTGAGTGTTGTAGTGACAGTGGTGTAGTGACAGTGGTGTAGTGACAGTGTTGTAGTGAAAGTGGTGTAGTGACAGTGTTGTAGCGACAGTGGTGTAGTGAGTGTTGTAGTGAAAGTGGTGTAGTGACAGTGGAGTAGTGACAGTGGTGTAGTGACAGTGGTGTAGAGACAGTGGTGTAGTGAGTGTTGTAGTGACAGTGTTGTATTGACTGGTGTAGAGACAGTGGTGTAGTGAAAGTGGTGTAGTGACAGCGGTGTACTGACAGTGGTGTAGAGACAGTGGTGTAGTGACAGTGGTGTAGAAACAGTGGTGTAGTGACATTGGTGTAGTGACAGTGTTGTAGTGACAGTGGTGTAGTGACTGTGGTGTAGAGACAGTGGTGTAGTGAAAGTGGTGTAGTGACAGTTGTGTAGTGAAAGTGGTGTAGTGACTGTGGTGTAGTGAAAGTGGTGTAGTGACAGTGGTGTAGTGACAGTGTTGTAGTGACAGTGGTGTAGTGAGTGTTGTAGTGACAGTGTTGTAGTGACTGGTGTAGAGACAGTGGTGTAGTGAAAGTGGTGTAGTGACAGTGGTGTAGTGAAAGTGGTGTAGTGACAGTGGTGTAGTGATAGTGGTGTAGTGAAAGTGTTGTAGTGAAAGTGGTGTAGTGACAGTGGTGTAGTGACAGTGATGTAGTGAAAGTGGTGTAGTGAAAGTGGTGTAATGAGTGTTGTAGTGACAGTGGTGTAGTGACAGTGGTGTAGTGACAGTGTTGTAGTGAAAGTGGTGTAGTGACAGTGTTGTAGCGACAGTGGTGTAGTGAGTGGTGTAGTGACAGTGGAGTAGTGACAGTGGTGTAGTGACAGTGGTGTAGTGACAGTGGTGTAGTGACAGTGGTGTAGAGACAGTGGTGTAGTGACAGTGTTGTAGTGACTGATGTAGAGACAGTGGTGTAGTGAAAGTGGTGTAGTGACAGTGGTGTAGTGACAGTGGTGTAGTGAGTGTTGTAGTGACAGTGGTGTAGAAACAGTGGTGTAGTGACATTGGTGTAGTGACAGTGTTGTAGTGACAGTGGTGTAGTGACATTGGTGTAGTGACAGTGTTGTAGTGAAAGTGGTGTAATGAAAGTGGTGTAGTGACAGTGGTGTACTGACAGTGGTGTAGTGAGTGTTGTAGTGACAGTGGTGTAGTGACAGTGGTGTAGTGACATTGGTGTAGTGACAGTGTTGTAGTGACAGTGGTGTAGTGACAGTGGTGTAGTGACAGTGGTGTAGTGACATTGGTGTAGTGACTGGTGTAGAGACAGTGGTGTAGTGAAAGTGGTGTAGTGAAGTGTAGTGCAGTGGTGAAGTGTAGTGCAGTGTGCTTTAACTCTCTACATTTGATTATATTGTCTTCTGGTAAAGTAGGTTCCTGTCTTTTGTATACTATCTGTTTAACTCACTTTGTTCTAGAGTAGTGTGATTTGAATCGTGTTATATTCTATAGCATTGTTGATTTTATAGTGTTGGTCTTTGTTGTTCTCTCAGCTGATTAATCAGGAGTAGTTTCAGTCTCCCTTAAGGTGTGAATTGGGGGCAGGGCTTACCTATTTAAATTGAAGGTGAACCAGCCTACTCTTCAGTGTGCTTTAACTCTCTACATTTGATTATATTGTCTTCTGGTAAAGTAGGTTCCTGTCTTTTGTATACTATCTGCTTAACTCACTTTGTTCTAGAGTAGTGTGATTTGAATCGTGTTATATTCTATAGCATTGTTGATTTTTATAGTGTTGGTTTTTGTTGTTCTCTCAGCTGATTAATCAGGAGTAGTTTCAGTCTCCCTTAAGGTGTGAATTGGGGGCAGGGCTTACCTATTTAAATTGAAGGTGAACCAGCCTACTCTTCAGTGTGCTTTAACTCTCTACATTTGATTATATTGTCTTCTGGTAAAGTAGGTTCCTGTCTTTTGTATACTATCTGCTTAACTCACTTTGTTCTAGAGTAGTGTGATTTGAATCGTGTTATATTCTATAGCATTGTTGATTTTTATAGTGTTGGTTTTTGTTGTTCTCTCAGCTGATTAATCAGGAGTAGTTTCAGTCTCCCTTAAGGTGTGAATTGGGGGCAGGGCTTACCTATTTAAATTGAAGGTTCTCCGCTACAGCGTCTGTAGCGGTTTGTTTGTTAGTAGCTCTCTCTCTCTCTCTCTCTCTCTCTCTAACATTAGTGTCTAGTACTGTTTTGATATATTCTACCATACCTCAATTCTCACTCTTGTTTGACTACAAATATGTGCCTTAAACCCATCTCTGTACTCAAGGCCTACTCTCGCAGACGCTCTCATCCACAAAGCAGAGGTCACAATCCCAATAACCTCATCTACCCTCCTCTGTTATGTAAGTCTCAAACAGTAGTGGTAGGTGGGCTCTGGAATTGTCAGTCTGCTGTAAAGAAAGCTGATTTTATCTCTGCTTTAACTTCCCATTACTCCTTTGATTTTCTTGCTCTAACAGAAACCTGGATATCCCCACAGAACACTGCTACACCAGCTGCTTTATCCTCTGCCTATGCTTTCTCTCACTCACCACGAGAAACAGGCAGGGGTGGTGGTACAGGTTTATTGTTGTCAAAGAAATGGTGCTTTAAACCTCTACTCTTCTCTAATTTAACCATCTCTTCTTTTGAATTTCATGCCATTTCAGTTACCTCTCCTATCAACCTTGTTATCATTGTTGTCTACCGCCCTCCTGGTCCCCTAGGAAACTTCTTGGAAGAAATGGACTCACTGCTTAGTGCTTTCCCTTCCGATAGCTCCCCCCTGACAGTGCTTGGTGACTTCAACCTCCCCTCTGACAAGCTACATTCTTCTTCCCTCCTGTCTCTTCTCGACTCTTTCTCCCTCACACTCAACAGCTACATCCCCACACACAAAAGAGGCAATGTCCTGGACCTGGTTTTCACCCGTCCTTCTCCAGCTACAGATGTGACTGCTACCCCACTCCACGTCTCTGATCATCACCTGGTATCCTTCACCATCACTCTACCTATCTTACCTAAAACTACCTCTCACCCCCTTGCTCTTACTCGCCGCAACCTTCACTCTGTCTCACCTTCATCTGTAGCTTCTGGCACTCTTTCTTCCCTTCCTGATGCTAAGTCTTTTTCCTCACTACCCTTAGACTCAGCCACAGATACTTTCCTCTCATCTCTTTCCTCAACTATGGACTCCCTCTGCCCTATGTTCGCTAAACCCAAGAAAACTTCTTCCTCTGCTCCTTGGCTTTCAGATGTGCTGCGCAACAATCGAAGAGAGCTAAGATCATCAGAGAGAAAGTGGAAGAAATCACAACTTGATGCAGATCTTGATTTTTACAGAACACTTCTTGTCAAGTTCTCCTCAGATGTGACTTCTGCCAAGACTTCCTTCTACAAGGAAAAGCTTGAAGCTTCCTCACATGACCCTCGGAAATTCCACAACATCATCTCTTCTCTGCTCAACCCCCCGGCTCCACCTTCTTCATCCTCCCTGACTGCAGAAGACTTTGCTTCTTTCTACCAGGAGAAGATTGAGGAAATCTGCCGGACCTTCACTTCAGCCCCGACTGCACTTACATCTCAGAGTATGGATTCCCCTACACCTTCGTTGTCACATTTTTCAACTGTAGCAGCAGAAGAGATTTTACAACTCATCCAGTCCTGCAATCCTACCACCTGCCCATTGGATCCACTCCCTACCACTATGCTCCAGACCATCTCACAAGACCTCTTGCCCTTCATTTCCACTATCGTCAATAGATCCATAGCATCTGGTCAGGTACCAACTACTTTCAAGAGAGCAAGGGTTATTCCCATCCTAAAGAAACCTGCTCTGGATCCATCAGACATCAGTAACTACAGACCGGTATCACTTCTCTCATTTCTTTCAAAAATTCTTGAACGCATTGTCTATAATCAACTGTCTGTCTATCTCTCACAGAACAACCTCCAAGATCCCAAACAGTCTGGCTTTAAAGCAGCTCACTCTACAGAGACAGCCCTTTTGGATGTCTCTGAGAAGCTACATACTGCTAGATCAGCCAAACTATCATCCGTCCTTATCCTCCTTGACCTTTCAGCAGCGTTTGATACGGTCAACCACAAGACTCTCTTATCCTCCCTCAAGAGTCTTGGGATTTGCGGATCCTGGAAGGATTTGCCTCCTACCTGGAAGGACGCTCATATCAAGTAACATGGAGGGGAGTGACATCTGCTCCACGCAGACTCTCCACTGGCGTCCCACAGGGCTCAGTACTTGGTCCTCTTCTTTTCTCCTTGTATACTCACTCACTTGGTGAAGTTATTTCATCACATGGGTTCTCTTACCACTGCTATGCTGATGATACACAACTTATCTTCTCTTTCCCACCCTCAGATGCCACAGCTTCTGACCGGATCTCAGCATGTCTGGCAGAAATTTCATCATGGATGACTGCTCATCAGTTAAAGCTCAATCCTAGCAAAACTGAACTGCTGTTCATCCCAGGTGATTCATCCCCAGGTCACGATCTTGCTATATCCTTGCACAACGATCTGATCTCCCCTTCAGCCACAGCTCGCAACCTTGGGGTAACCATGGACAATCAACTGTCCTTTTCCTCTCATGTTGCAAATGTGACTCGCTCATGTCGGTTTCTTCTCTACAACATTAGAAGGATTCGGCCATTTTTGTCCACACAGACTGCCCAGGTACTTGTTCAGTCTCTTGTCATTTCTAGACTGGATTACTGCAATGCACTGCTGGCAGGTCTACCTATGAACGCAATCCGTCCTCTGCAAATGATCCAAAATGCAGCTGCCCGGCTTGTTTTCAACCTGCCAAAGTTCTCGCATACCACCCCGCTACTGCGATCCCTCCACTGGCTTCCGGTAGCTGCACGCATCCGGTTCAAAACACTGATGCTGGCCTACAAAGCCAAAAATGGACCAGCCCCCTCTTACCTCAAAGCCCTCATCATTCCTCGCACTGCACCCCGCAACCTCCGATCTACCAGCACTGCTCGACTGGTTCCACCATCTCTCAGGGTAAGAGGCAAGTATACTACAAGACTCTTCTCTGTACTGGCACCAAGGTGGTGGAATGAACTTCCCATAGAGGTCCGGACAGCCGAGTCACTGGCTATTTTCAAGCGGCGGTTGAAGACCTACTTATTCAGGAAGCACTTCAACTAGCACTTCTTTCCTTATCTTTTGCATTTTAAAAAAAAAAAAAAAAAAAAAAAACCCACCTTTGACACTTTTTCATTGTAACTTTGAACAAATGTTTTAAACTCATGGTATCTTAAGTATGTAACCTAGTGAACCAGCATTAATGTATTCAGTGTTAGAGATTTAAGCACTTATGTACGTCGCTCTGGATAAGGGCGTCTGCCAAATGCTGTAAATGTAAATGTAAATGTAATGTAGTGACAGTGGTGTAGTGACAGTGGTGTAGTGACAGTGGTGTAGTGACAGTGGTGTAGTGAAAGTGTTGTAGTGACAGTGTTGTAGTGACAGTGTTGTAGTGACAGTGGTGTAGTGACAGTGGTGTAGTGACAGTGGTGTAGTGACAGTGGTGTAGTGACAGTGGTGTAGTGAAAGTGATGTAGTTAGTGTTGTAGTGACAGTGGTGTAGTGACTGGTGTAGAGACAGTGGTGTAGTGAAAGTGGTGTAGTGACAGTGGTGTAGTGACAGTGGTGTAGTGAAAGTGTTGTAGTGAAAGTGGTGTAGTGACAGTGGTGTAGTGACAGTGGTGTAGTGAAAGTGGTGTAGTGAGTGTTGTAGTGACAGTGGTGTAGTGAAAGTGGTGTAGTGAGTGTTGTAGTGACAGTGGTGTAGTGACAGTGTTGTAGTGAAAGTGGTGTAGTGACAGTGTTGTAGCGACAGTGGTGTAGTGAGTGTTGTAGTGAAAGTGGTGTAGTGACAGTGGAGTAGTGACAGTGGTGTAGTGACAGTGGTGTAGAGACAGTGGTGTAGAGACAGTGGTGTAGTGACAGTGTTGTAGTGACTGGTGTAGAGACAGTGGTGTAGTGAAAGTGGTGTAGTGACAGTGGTGTAGTGACAGTGGTGTAGTGACAGTGGTGTAGTGAGTGTTGTAGAAACAGTGGTGTAGTGACATTGGTGTAGTGACATTGGTGTAGTGACAGTGTTGTAGTGACATTGGTGTAGTGACAGTGTTGTAGTGAAAGTGGTGTAATGAAAGTGGTGTAGTGACAGTGGTGTACTGACAGTGGTGTAGTGAGTGTTGTAGTGACAGTAGTGTAGAAACAGTGGTGTAGTGACATTGGTGTAGTGACAGTGTTGTAGTGAAAGTGGTGTACTGACTGTGGTGTAGAGACAGTGGTGTAGAGACAGTGGTGTAGTGAAAGTGGTGTAGTGAAAGTGGTGTAGTGACAGTGGTGTAGTGAAAGTGGTGTAGTGACTGTGGTGTAGTGACAGTGGTGTAGTGACAGTGTTGTAGTGACAGTGTTGTAGTGACAGTGGTGTAGTGACAGTGGTGTAGTGACAGTGGTGTAGTGACAGTGGTGTAGTGAAAGTGGTGTAGTGACAGTGGTGTAGTGACAGTGAAGTAGTGACAGTGGTGTAGTGACAGTGGTGTAGTGACAGTGGTGTAGTGACAGTGGAGTAGTGAGTGTTGTAGTGACAGTGGTGTAGTGACAGTGGTGTAATGAGTGTTGTAGTGACAGTGGTGTAGTCAGTGTTGTAGTGACAGTGTTGTAGTGACAGTGTTGTAATGACAGTGGTGTAGTGAAAGTGGTGTAGAGACAGTGGTGTAGAGACAGTGTTTTAGTGACAGTGGTGTAGTGAAAGTGGTGTAGTGAGTGTTTTAGTGACTGTGGTGTAGTGACAGTGGTGTAGTGACAGTGGTGTAGTGAGTGTTGTAGTGACAGTGGTGTAGTGACAGTGGTGTAGTGAGTGTTGTAGTGACAGTGTTGTAGTGACAGTGGTGTAGAGACAGTGGTGCAGTGACAGTGTTGTAGTGACAGTGGTGTAGTGACAGTGGTGTAGTGAGTGTTGTAGTGACAGTGTTGTAGTGATTGGTGTAGAGACAGTGGTGTAGTGAAAGTGGTGTAGTGACAGTGGTGTAGTGACAGTGGTGTAGTGAAAGTGTTGTAGTGAAAGTGGTGTAGTGACAGTGGTGTAGTGAAAGTGGTGCAGTGAAAGTGGTGTAGTGAGTGTTGTAGTGACAGTGGTGTAGTGAAAGTGGTGTAGTGAGTGTTGTAGTGACAGTGGTGTAGTGACAGTGGTGTAGTGACAGTGTTGTAGTGAAAGTGGTGTAGTGACAGTGTTGTAGCGACAGTGGTGTAGTGAGTGTTGTAGTGAAAGTGGTGTAGTGACAGTGGAGTAGTGACAGTGGTGTAGTGACAGTGGTGTAGTGACAGTGGTGTAGAGACAGTGGTGTAGAGACAGTGGTGTAGTGAGTGTTGTAGTGACAGTGTTGTAGTGACTGGTGTAGAGATAGTGGTGTAGTGAAAGTGGTGTAGTGAAAGTGGTGTAGTGACAGTGGTGTACTGACAGTGGTGTAGAGACAGTGGTGTAGTGACATTGGTGTAGTGACAGTGTTGTAGTGACAGTGGTGTAGTGACATTGGTGTAGTGACAGTGTTGTAGTGAAAGTGGTGTAGTGACTGTTGTGTAGAGACAGTGGTGTAGTGAAAGTGGTGTAGTGACAGTGGTGTAGTGAAAGTGGTGTAGTGACTGTGGTGTAGTGACTGTGGTGTAGTGACAGTGTTGTAGTGACAGTGTTGTAGTGACAGTGGTGTAGTGAAAGTGGTGTAGTGAAAGTGGTGTAGTGACAGTGGTGTAGTGAGTGTTGTAGTGACAGTGGTGTAGTGACAGTGGTGTAGTGAGTGTTGTAGTGACAGTGGTGTAGTGACAGTGGTGTAGTGACAGTGGTGTAGTGACAGTGGTGTAGTGACTGTGGTGTAGTGAGTGTATTTTTAGTGTAGTGAGTGATTTTAGTCACTCTTATTGTCACATCACTACAGCACATGTGATTTTAGTCACTTTTATTGCCACATCACTACAGCACATGTGATTTTAGTCACTTTTATTGCCACATCACTACAGCACATGTGCCTTGGTCAGTGAAATTCTTAGGAACAAACTCCAGGAATTACACAACAGTTGTACAGATAAACAGATAAACATATAGGAAATGAGTTAACAGGTCAAAATGTGCCATTTGTTCATACATATAGTCAGTACTATGTGTGTGTACAATGTGTGTTTACAATGTGTGTGTACAATATGTGTGCGTACAATGTGTGTGTACAATGTGTGTGTACAATATGTGTGTACAATGTGTGTGTACAATGTGTGTGTACAATATGTACACTTAAACAGATAATGGAATCAGCAAATGAACATGTGTAATATGCTCATACGTGTCAGTACACACAGTGTAAATACTGTAGAAATATATTAGGTATTAATTACAGTATTTTCCGCACTATAAGTAACACCTAAGAGCCTTAAACTTTCTCAAAAATCGTCTGTGGATAAAATATGGAGGTGTGGCGTGAGAATATGGGGGTGTGGCGTGAGAATTGGGTCAATTGCGTGAGAATATGGGGGTGTGGTGTGAGTCACACTTTGTACACAACACACGCCACACTTTGTACACAACACACACCACACTTTGTACACAACACACACCACACTTTGTACACAACACACAACACACTTTTTACACAGCAAACTTTTATTTGCACAAATTTAACTTTTCGAGCGAGGCACATCACACCATCAAGCTTGGAAAATGGTAAGTTTCCTGATTATGACATTTATTTACATTTAAATATATCTAATAGTACTCTTGAGTTTTTGTATTATATTAATCTTTATATTAACCTTTTGTTTTATGATTATGTTTTTAAAGCTGCTTTGAGACAATGTCAATTGTTAAATGGTATACAAATACATTTGAATTGAATAGAAAAATTTTAATTTGATCATCAGGATTCATTTTATTTAAGCATTCATACTGTCTAGTTTAATGTTAAGTTTGTATAGTTTAATATTCACTTACATTTATATTCATTTCATATTAAATAGTAAGACAAGTAACTTATTGTCTTAGGGAGCACTAAAGCCTTAGACTTGATGATTTAACACAGACGTAGAAGATACAGTATAATAAGTAATAGATTCAGGTCTGTTTCTCAAGAGAAATGTTAGTATTTTCATCAGTAAGCCTCAGTATGAACCTGTTCAATTCTTTTTGTTTTTCTCTAAAAGCCAACTCTGTTTCTTCTTTCAGTTCCAGCATGAAGAAACAGTGGATGTGCTGCCACTACACCTGAGTCTGTACACATCTCTGTAAACATCTACCCCGTGTACGACCCCGTGTATGACCCAGTGTACGACCCAGTGTACGACCTAGTGTACGACCCCGTGTATGACCTCCTGTAAGACCCCGTGTACGACCCCGTGTACAACCTCGTGTCCGACCCGGTGTATGACCCCTTGTACGTCCCCGTGTACATCCCCGTGTATGACCTCGTGTACGATCCCGTGTATGACCTTGTGTACTACCCTGTGTATGACCTTGTGTACTACCCTGTGTATGACCCCGTGTACATCCCCTTGTACGTCCCCGTGTAGGACCCCGTGTACAACCTCGTGTACGATCCCGTGTACGACCTTGTGTACTACCCTGTGTATGACCCTGTGTACGTCCCCATGTAGGACCCCGTGTACAACCTCGTGTACGACCCCGTGTACGACCTTGTGTACTACCCTGTGTATGACCCTGTGTACGTCCCCATGTAGGACCCCGTGTACAACCTCGTGTACGACCCCGTGTACGACCTTGTGTACTAACCTGTGTATGACCCCGTGTACGTCCCCATGTAGGACCCCGTGTACGACCTTGTGTACTACCCTGTGTATGACCCCGTGTACGTCCCCGTGTAGGACCTCGTGTAAGACCCCGTGTACGACCACATGTACAAGCCTGTGGACTGCAAAGAGTACTACCACGACCTGCCACCTGACATCTACCCCAATCCCCCAATGAGTCTGTGTCTCCACCTGAGACTCTGTCACCACCCCAACATGTGACTCCACCCAAACCTCTATTTCTGCCTGAACCTGTGTCTCCAACTGCACCTGCATCTCCCACTGAACCTGTGTCTCCCCAAAGCCTGTGTCTCCACCTGAGACCATGTCTCAACCCGAGCCTGTGTCTCCACCTGAGACCATGTCTCCACCTGAGCCTGAACCTCAACTGGCCTTGGATCTGCCTCCTGTCCAGACAGATTACTCTGCGTCCATCAACTCTTTGCCAACTCCTCCAAAACTGACATGGGGAGAAATTATGGTTGCACTAATTAAGGAGCAGGAGGTCAGCAAGGAGAAGGAGCTCCTTAAACTGGTCGAGAAAAAGAGGGGGAAGTTATTAAAAATAAGGACAAGATTGAAGAGATCATAGAAAAGAAAGAAAACATTGAGGACTTGGCTAAAAA
This sequence comes from Tachysurus fulvidraco, assembly GCF_022655615.1. NCBI lineage: Eukaryota > Metazoa > Chordata > Actinopteri > Siluriformes > Bagridae > Tachysurus > Tachysurus fulvidraco. The sequence goes on from NC_062536.1 coordinate 22,989,480, forward strand.
GAAAAAAAAATTCTGTTTCATTGATTGGCTTATTTAACACATCGGAAGTTAACTGGACTTTGCCGTTTGTTCTGCAGGGAGTTGAGCTGTTCATTATGGGTTTGGACTCTAATGTTGATGAACATCCCCTCTATAAGGAGTTCCTCAAGTTCGGGAATATCAGCAGAGCAAAGGTGAACTACTAAACCCTCCAGTTTCTTCCTTTCCCAATACACTGTTTTCACTTCCCCTTACTCTCTCTTTTAGGAGACGTGTTTTTTCTACACACTGTATTTTGTACAGCTGCTCTATGAAATTTAATCAGTATAGATAGATAAGATGTATATATGGACTATAAGGGGTTCAATCCCAGTTCTCTGATACTAACACAACATAGCTGTTCTGTTTTATATATATTTTAGTGTGTGCAATGCTCATTGTTTGCTTTCTGTATCTCCTTGTGCAGTTTTTGATGTTAAAAGGATATGGATTCATCACATATTCCTCTGAAGCTGAAGCCTACACAGCTATCAGGGAGATGAATGGGAAGATTGTGGGAGGGAAGCAGCTGATTATTACTCTGTCTAAAACAAAACAGGAACTAGCAGAGCAGAAGATCAGGAATGGCTGGAAAAGAAGGATGAGTTTAAACGAAGACTCAAAGAGGATCTGTTCATTGCTATAAGGAACCCTAATAAAAATATGTAAAAATACAACTTCCAAATGTTGCACAAATGGTCTGAGTTTTTAATCACAGTAAATAAATGTTGGTGTAAATGTCTCATACAGCAGCAGCAGTAAAAGTGCTGTGACACTCAGCTCTAAAATTGCTGCTCAATACAATAGACTTAAAGATGAATAACTGAAAACCATTAAAACCTCAGTTATGAACTATGTAATAACTGATGAACAGTATTTACCAGTGGTGTAGTCATCAAAAATAGTGGTATACTACTACCCCCGCCCACCTCTTAAACCCCATGTTCCCTGCCACTATATTATTGGTATAATAAGCTTAATCTAGGGGCCTTTGCCTTTCATATAAGCCACTTCTGATTCCAAATGATCAACTAGAAGGCAAATTATCTGTTGTTCCTACAACTTGGAAAGGCGACAAGACTTTTGTCAGGGAGTGTATGGATAAAGTTAAAGTAATATTTCAATATGTTTATGCATTACAGGATACCTAAAGCAAATATTTTATAGATATAATTGACATATTTCCCCTCTTATCGATTCAGCGTGGAACCTGCACAAAATGGTTCCATATAAAATGCCTTGGGATGACAGAAGAACAAATACCGAGCGGACATATCCCGTGGTGTTGTTCATTGTGCATTGAGCTAAAGCAAGTACAGAGACCACAGAGTTTATCAATATCTGTAATAGCTCTTATATAAGCAGCAGGATTACATAATGTTTGACAAAAGCTGATTTACACATTGAAGTTTACATCACAGTGAAATTTATATTGTTGTATATTGTTGTAGTATAACTATCAGTCATCAGTGGTGTGTGAGCTGAATTTGGTGACAGTACAGTGTAGTACAGTGAAGTTATTGAATATAATTTCCATAATAGTGAAGTTATGGAATTATTTTCATATGGGAAAAAAATCATAAAAATGATACAAAAAGACATTTCCCCAAAATAGGTGTTGTAGTATAAAATAACATACTTAGCCAATGTTATCTAAATAAATTATGTTTTCTACAACTGAAAAATATTTGCTTCATGCTTGAAATATAAAAATGGCTGAATATGTCAGGATTCCTATATTTAGGCTACATGTAGATAGGCCAAGGGCTAGACTTTCACTATATTTTCACTTAGGTGATTCGCCTAGAGCTTTTTTATATTACAAGAATGATTGCAAAGGACCTCTTTATGCAACCTCTTTATGTGATTTAAAGGTGGGGTCTCCAATTTTTGAAAGCCAAAGTTGACAAAATCACCAAAACAAATATGCCCCTAACCCAAATAGGTCCCACCCCTGTATCGATAGCCCCGCCCACACACACATACATACGTAACCCAGGCGACTAACAGAAAGAAACCTGACCTTGTACAGAAGACAGATAAACATTTTTACAAATCATTTTGGACACAGAAGGACACAGAAACAGTGAGGAATTAACGTAGTACATGTATATTTTAAGAATAAATAAAGTGATAAATAGCAATAAAATAAATATATAAATAAGTGCAGTGGCAAAGTATCATACAACTTGATTAATAAAATAATGACAAAATAATGTATGATGTGAAAAGAATTGCTCTCAGCTAAGATGTTTTCAAAAGACCTGCTGCCATTTTGTCAGTATTTAATATCAGCTAGTTTTAAACCTCTGCTTTACCCCTTAAAGCTCACATCTCTTATTACAGTGTACAGTGCTACAGTAATTACAACTGATGTTAGGAGCAATTCAAAGGTAAAACCAGATGTGTTGTGAGAACTTTTCATATTTTTGTTTTATTATAATATAAACTAAAAACAGGTAATGATATACATTTATTACTGACTATTAGTTATAGAAAGAGATTTAACATCATAATCTAAAGGTAACTTAAAAGTAACTTACAGGTAACAGAGATAACTTTTTTTTATTTCTATTGTACTGTATTATTTCCTTCTTTCAGCTTGTGAAACACAACTCCATCTGGTTGTTTACGCCATTTCACTGTGATGTTCTTTGTCCTCAAATCATCCTTCAGTTTCTGGTTGATCTGAAGAACAGAATAAGACTTTAATTACTAAATAATGCAGAATAGAGACTCAGCTGTGTGAAATGATACAGAAACTGAATACAACAGTCAGAATCTGATTACATTACAGTTTATATGTGTCAGAGTTTGATGAATACTGGGAAATGTACATTTTAAGTCTTATGGAGGATGAGACCCACCTGCTCCAAGATGGCCGTCATCACTGCAGGATCATTCACATCGTCTTTGGATCGGACCTTCAGTCTTAGTGTTTGTTGTACCTTGATATCTAAATGCAGAAACACAAACAACAACACAATTAGACCATCATTTTATGCTTGGTTTAATTTGCCTAAATGAAAGACTGACTAAAACATTAACTCACCTGAGTAACAGAAGATAGGCATTATGTCTCAGCACCGAGCATCAGCAGCCTGACCGTTATTTATATAACCACAGTTTTCATTCTTCAGGGCATTATCAGGTTTTCCAGTCATCCAGCTGATGGTAGACAAATTAGTTTGGTCTGTCCACTTCCAGGAGTCTCTGAACAGACCAATTAAAGTCCAGTCTGATATCAGTCCCTTTATAACTGAGTCTTCAGTTGCATCTCTTGAGCTGGCCAAGTCTGTGTGATGCTGCCTACAGTAAGCCTGAGCTTCAAGCCATGTCATTTTATTAGAAATGTAAATGTACCTCTTATTTCCAGTATAACTGTCTGTGAGAATAAAAAACACATGATGAAACATAGGTTTATGGAAGTATCAAAATTAAAAAAATAGACAGATTACAACATTAAAATCCCAAAATTTTCTTCTTCTTCTTTCAGCTTTTCCCTTCAGGGGTCGCAACAGCGAATCATCTTTCTCCACCTATCCCTATCTCCTGCATCCTCAACACTTGCACCCACTGGCTTCATATCCTCATTAATTACATCCATATACCTCCTCTTTGGCCTTCCTCTTTGCCTCCTGCCTGCCAGCTCCATGTCCAACATTCTCCTACCAATATACTCACTGTCCCTCCTCTGAACATGTCCAAACCATCTTAATCTGTCCTCCCTAACTTTGTCTCCCAAACGTCCAACATGAGCTGTCCCTCTGATGTACTCGTTCCTAATCCTGTCCAATCTTGTCACTCCCAAAGAGAACCTAACCATCTTCAGCTCGGCTACCTCTAGCTCTGACTCCTGTCTCGTCTTCAGTGACACTGTCTCTAAACCATACAGCATGTCCGGTCTCACCACTGTCCTGTACACCTTCCCCTTGATTCTCGCTGATATTTTCCTATCACACAGAACTCCTGACACCTTTCTCCACCCACTCCAACCTGCCTGCACTCACTTCTTTACCTCTTTCCCACTCTCTCCATTACTCTGGACTTTTGACCACAAGTACTTAAACTCCTGTACCTTCACCTCTTCACCTTGTAACCTTACTGTTCCACTTCCCTCCCTTTCATTCACACACATGTACTCAGACTGACTTTCACTCCTCTTCCCTCCAGCACAAACCTCCACCTCTCCAGGTGTTCCTCCACCTGCTTCCTGCTCTCACTACAGATAACAATGTCATCTACAAACATCATCGTCCATGGAGACTCCTGTCTGACCTCCTCTGACAACTGGTCCATCACTATAACAAACAGGAAGGGGCTCAGAGCCGATCCCTGATTCAGTCCCACCTCCACTTTGTACTCCTCTGTCTGACCTACAACACACCTCACCACTGTCCTGCTCTTCTCATACATGTCCTGCACCACTCTGACATACTTCTCTGCTACTCCTGACTTCCTCATACAGTACCACAGCTCTTCTCTTGGCACCCTGTCATAGACTTTCTCCAAGTCTACAAACACACAGTACAACTCCCTCTGACCATCACTATACTTCTCCATCAACATTCTCACAGCAAAAACTGCATCTGTTGTGCTCTTTCCGGGCATGAAGCCAGACTGCTGCTCACAAATTTCCACCACCATCCTTAACCTAGCTTCCACTACTCTTTCCCACAGCTTCATTGTGGCTCATCAACTTTATCCCCTATAGTTGCTGCAACTCTGCACGTCACCCTTATACTTAAAGATCAGCACTAACACACTACTCCATTCCTCAGACATCCTCTCACTTTCTAAAACCCTGTTGAACAAACTAGTTAAAAATCCCGATGCTGCCTCTCCTAGACACTTCCAGACCTCTACCGGGATGTCGTCAGGACCAACTGCCTTTCCGCTTTTCATCCTCTTCAAAGACTTTCTGACTTCATCCTTTCTAATCTTATCTACTTCCTGTTCCACAGAGTTCAACCCTTCTACTCTTTTTCCCCTCTCATTTTCCTCATTCATCAGCTGCTCAAATTATTCCTTAAATCTCCTCTGTACACTCTCCTCACTTGTGAGCACCCTTCCATCTCTATCCTTAATAATTCTAACTTGCTGCACATCCTTCCCATCTCGATCCCTCTGCCTATCTAACCTGTACAAGTCCTTCTCTCCTTCTCTAGTGTCTAACCTAGTGTACAACTCGTCATATCCCTTCTGCTTGGCCTTAGACACCTCCCTCTTCACTCTGCATTGTAACTCCTTGTGTTCCTGTCTATTCTCTTCAGTCCTGTCCATGTCCCACTTCTCCTTGGCTAATCTCTTCCTCTGGGTACTGTCCTGAACTTCCTCATTCCACCACCAAGTCTCCTTATCTCCTTCCAGATGACACACCCAGCACCATTCTCCCTGTCTTCCTGATTAAAATCCCAAAATGAAGTTCATTAAAGGTTGCTGACAAAACAGGAAGAACATGACACAAATGTAAATATGGGTAGACTGAACAAGTAAGTGCTATAAGAAATTCTCGCCCCCTATGGCACGATTTTCGCCTACATGACTTGCCCAACAAAAAGTGGTACAGCTCCCACATAAGTTACAGGGGCTAGAATGGAAGGTTTTCATTTCCGCCTGGGTTGTTTACCTGATAAACTGATTAATCTTATTTTTCTGGAACATGCTAGGGACCAAATAACAACTGAGAGTCATAGCCACATGTCTTGGCTTTCACCAAAAAAAAATTCAAGTCAAAAGACCCAAAAATGGATTTTATATGAATATTTTTCTACGGCCCTGGTCGTCGGGTGCAGCGTTTTTGTGTACTTGTTTACTATATAACTTTGAAATAAAAGGCTGCAGGCTCAGTCTGACAAGCCATAAATAAGCCTAGACTCTCTCTCTATCACTCTGGTGTGAAAACAGGCCTGTAACTTGACACCCTGAGCTGTGAGAGGGACAAAAGGTCAGGGATTACGCAAGAATTCTTCTGCGCATCCAGTTCACGCAGACACAGGCAAAGAACATACGGCATGTCATATACCGTTGGAATCGTCTGCTTATTGGCTAAACAGCTGTATAGGTCCCGGCCCATTTCATTGCTATTGGAAGGAGTAATTGTCAGTCAAAAGCGGGTTCCCAAAAATGAGGTCATGCCACCATTGGCTTCTCAGCCGTCTATCTCTGCCATACAAGCACCGATTGGCTCAAATGAGGGCTTATTTGATTCGTTAGGACCTGGGCTATAAATATGACGTAGAATTTTTGAATATCACAATGAGAAGTTAGAGCGGCAAAACGAGATGATGGCGCACTTCTGTTTCCAGTTTTCAGAACACTAACGGAATATTTGCGGCGCGACCAGAGCGTTTTGGATTAAACGGCTTACAGATTTCAATTCCTTGGACCTGTGTGGATTTTTGTGGATTATTTGTGTTGGAATATATTACCCCAGTGAAGAAAGAGACGCGTCTAAAGGTAAGGGAAAAACCGGTATAGCGCCACCTAGGTCAGTTTTGTCCAAAAAATTTTTCTAATTGTATGAAGGCTGTGAATCATATTGTGCTTTGTGTGTGGGCTTAAAAAAATATTGAGAGTATAAACTTTAATAGGTAAATAGGTTTTTTCGTGTTTTTGGAGGATTTGATGCTTTAAAGTTGAATTGAAGCTTGTTTCTGGGTCATCCCCTAGTGGTGACTTTGACTTCCGTGCCGTGCACGGCACGGCGACACGTAAGAGGTTTTAAATATTTTTTTCCAGTTCAACCCAATAAGTTTATTAAAAAAATACACTGTTCAGAATTTTTATTACAACACAATATTCTCTACTGAGAAATAGGAAAGATTCAATATGTAGATTCTTACTATCAAAACAGACAGAGGGGATTGACCAAGTACAGATCACATCTGCCAAACCAGAGGAAGCAATCGCACCACACTCCTCATGCCCACCATTGTTGTTGGGTTCACCTGAACTCCATCTCGTGCTTCCCACTATCTCATTCCCCATGGACCAGTGCCAGCTGTTGATGGGATTGTAGAGTCCAATCCAAGCACTGGAACTGAATTTATGTCTCTGTGCTTCATTCTGAAGTCGGACCATGTTGTCATTACTGTCGATGATAGCCAGGTCAGTGTATGTGGCTCTGCAGTAAGCCTGAGCATCACTCCAGGTTTTCCCCTGCTGGATCAGATAGCACTGACGAGGGACAGACAGGACGAGAGGAACGAATCCTGTGGATAAATTTTAAAAATTTTTATGCAATATTAGCTCAGTCACAAATTTTACTTATTCTTATTAACTCTTCTCATGATTTTCCTTCATTTGATTGTGCAACATCTATCTTTGGTACAAAACAAGAAATTATTTTAAATCAGCACACACACACACACACACACACACACACACACACACACACACACACACACACACACACACACTTCTCTCACCCGTGAAAAACAGGAGTATGAAGAGATGCTGCTTCATTACTGATGTGTAGATAAACTCACTAAGACAAAAGAAATGTGATGAAGTTTTCTGTGGGAAGTGTCCACAGCTTTTAATGTATGATTAATGCTATTTTATTAAGATGATTAACTCTATCAAAAGTACAGAATGGAGGTATTACAGCTCCAGAACTGATTCATAAACTCTATTCACAATTCAAGGGAGACTGTATTTACTTTGATTAGTCACCTGAGAGAACTAATAAGCATAGAACAACACTATAAGAACAACAATGTGGTACATTATAACAAAATAATAACACAACTTATTACAAAACAGAACATGAGGCTTGGTAACATGACAACCAGAGAGAACACAGAACATGAAGATTAGTAACATCAAAATGGAGGTATTACAGCTCCAGACCTGATTCATAAACTCTGTCATCAATTCAAGGGAGACTGAAATTACTTTGATTAGTCACCTGAGAGAACTAATAAACCTAGACCAGGGGTCGGCAACCTTGAGTTTCCCACAGAAAAAAAAACACAGGGAGCCACAAAACACATTTGACATCTAAAATGAAGAGAACACTGCATATATTGTTTTGTACCTTCATGGAAAGTATAGAAAAAACTGTAGTGTGTTGTATTTATGAAATCAATGAACTGCTTTCCTCAAGCAAACAAAAATATTTTGAACAGTTTGAACTCATCTTAACAAAAAAGCCGCTGAGTTGAAGGTTACTTTCAAATAAAATGTTCACTGTCAATTCTATTCAATTCAATTCAAGTTTATTTGTATAGCGCTTTTTACAATAGACATTGTCTCAGAGCAGCTTTACAGAACATAAACACAGAGCAGAAGGTAAACATAATTAATGATAAAGGAAATAACGAATAATAAAAGAAATAAGAATTAACAGAATAAAAATTCTAGATTATTATTCTATATTAGATTCTTCTAGATTATTATTAGATGTATATACATACACTATCTATGTATATATACACTGTCTAATCGAGTCGTCTTCATATTCATGACATCAAAATTTTAACTTGCCGGCTGAGCATCATAATCTTAGGATTTAGAATTATTTTTTTAAACTAACTAAAATAAAATACATTTAAATTAAATATTTCTTTTCCAAACCTACAAGGAGCTGCAGCAGAGGGATGAAAGAGCCACTTGCGGCTCGCCGACCCCATGGCATAGACCAACACTATAGGAACAACATTGAGGTATAATATAACAAAATAATAACACAACTTATAAGATAATCAGACAATACACAAAAAAACAGAATCCTACCTTACTAGTAGACAATAAAGTCAAGATAAAGAGCTAAGGCACACCGGATACTGAGCTGGTACACCTTCGATATAACTGAGTAAGACCTACCCACAATTCACACCTTACGGGAGAGACTACTTTGAATAGCCACCTGAGACAAATAATAAGCATAGACCAACACTGTAGGAACAACAATGCTATACAATATAACAAAATTCAAATAACACAACTCTTTAACAAGCTGCGTTAAGCTGATAGTACACAAAAGTCAGAATCCTACATTAACACACATGGTTATGAAGAATATCAGTGCTCAAAATTTCAGCACATTATTTCAATTAGAAGTTCACGCATAACTTTTCTATAATAAATAAACAAGGTCCAATATTATGGTCTTATTTTGTCACGTGGACTGTCAGACGGCTTTTTCCATTTGGTGATAATCTGAGCTACATTTTTCTTTTCATCTATGGAACTTGGTTTATGCAAAGCATCCAGTCACTTTGTCCTACTTTCCAAAACCTTTGATTAAACCAAAGCAGAATTTTGGTGGAAGTATATTGTGGTATTGGGTATGTGATGGTGAACACTCTATTCTTAACCTTAAGGGGTTTCTTTACTATTAAACAATCAGACATTAGACTCCTCACAACACTGTACAATACCATCCATTATACAAGGCTGTGTGGATGAACTGTTATAGGAAGAATAATTTATTATATTGTTCACACAAAGACTTGGAGTCAGATACAAGTGCAGGTAAGTGTTGTGTTTATTAACCAGGAAGACAATTCCAATATCAGATCTCTGTGATAAACAGACTAAAGTTGAGCAATCAGCAAGCAGGATATCCAAAGCAAAACAGTGGACACAAACGAGCAAAGACAAAGATGTTAGTAGGCTGCTGTGTGTGCTGGGAAATGGAGTTTGTGTTGTGGTTTTACCTCAAATATGTAATAAATAACACATTAATACAAAAATATTTAAGTTACAGTCATAAATATTTAGATCTTGGTTTAGCAAACTCAATGAAGATTAACTCTGGAGAGCAGGGGTGTGGCAGCCAATTTTAAACTTTGTATTAAATAAATGTATGTTCTATATTTCCTCCCAAAAACATTTTAGACTGATTGTACTGTATCCTTAGTCTGTGTCTTACTGAACTGGTATTGATCTGTTCATTGATAGACTTCAAAGCACTTTTAAACAATGCTCTGGATATGTCAGGACTCTGCTACAACATTCCCTGCTGGAACTTTAGGGGGCCTTCGTGGAGCGTGTTGTGTCTCACCTGTTCATCATCATGTCAATTTATTTCCTCTGTGTTGCATCAAGCTTCGCAGTCATTGTCTTTTCTATTTCTGTGTTGAGTTATGTAGCCTCTTTGTTTAGCCATGTTGTGTTTCTTGATTTTTTTTTTTTTGTAAATAAAACTTACAGTATTATCATTTATCATTGTGCTTTTTATTATCCCTGCATTTGGGTCGGTTTTTATCCTTGTCATGTGAACTGCATCTCTGACATGATAAGGGAATCTTCCAAATGTCGTAAATGTACTTTATTCTTTTCAGAATAAAGGCTTGATTAATAAGTAATCAATATGAAAAACTTCACCATCCAGGGGTCACGGTGGCTTAGTGGGTAGCACGTTCGCCTCACACCTCCAGGGTCGGGGTTTGAATCCCTTGTGCCTCGATTCCCTGCCTTGTGTGTGCGGAGTTTGCATGTTCTCCCCGTGCCTCGGGGGTTTCCTCCGGGTACTCCGGTTTCCTCCCCCGGTCCAAAGACATGCATGGTAGGTTGTTTGGCATCTCTGGGAAAAATTGTCCGTAGTGTGTGAGTGTGTGAATGAATGAGAGTGTGTGTGCCCTGTGATGGGTTGGCACTCCGTCCAGGGTGTATCCTGCCTCGATGCCCGATGACGCCTGAGATAGGCACAGGCTCCCCGTGACCCGAGGTAGTTCGGATAAAGCGGTAGAAAATGAGTGAGTGAGTGAACTTCACCATCCTGTTGCCAGCAATACCCAATGCTCCCACACATGTTTTCTGTGTCCAACAAAACTCAATGCTCCCAAACATGTTCATCCTATTGCTAAAGTTAACGTCACTCACCAAACTGTTGCAGTCACACTCCAGGTCAGACTTTTTCATTTTTCTCCAGATTAAGGATACTAGGTCTAAAACTCTGTTGGTAGGAATTATAGCAAACATACATTTTTTAAACAAAGTATAAAATTGGCTGTCACTTCCCTGCTGTTGTTCACTATTCCAAGATCTGAATATATTTGTATTAATGTGTGATATTTATGTACTGTACTGTGTTCTGTTGTTCCTCACTCAACATATTTGCGGTGAGATAGAATGATAATAATGTTGACCAAAATTCTGATTTGGTTTAACAAATGTTTATGTAAAATAGCACAAAGGAATTAAGTGGTTTGCATAAGACATTTATGTCTTTGAAGAAAACAAAATTGTAGGTCAGATTATCACCAAATGGAAAAAGGCCTCTAAAGGTAAAAGTGACAAAATAAGACTATAAAATTAGACCACATTTTATTATTATAGAAAAGATGTGTGTAAATGTAGATTTGAAAAATTCTGCTGAAAGTTTAAACACTGATGTTCTTCATATCCATGTGTGTATGTTGATGAATGTGAGTCACACACAGATTATCAGACAAGTGCACAGCTCAGCTGATTTGCGTGTAGTTTAGCATAAAATGTAAAAATCAAAGAGCTAAAATGACAAGTATACAGCAGAACAAAGGTTACCAACAAAAATATACAATGGGCCCCAAAACATATATCGACATTTAAGGTACATTTTCCAAAGGTTGTAGTGGATGAATGTTGACCGCCATCATGTGATCAAATTTAGGAATAATAATAATAATAATAATAATAATAATAATAATAATAATAATAATAATAATAATAATAATAATAATAACTACAGCATTAAGGTATTAGGTATTTGGTTAGAAAAAAATTTAAATAAAGTATTTTTAAATTTTTAATTACAAAGGATCTACACAGAACATGTAATGGTTTTAAATCTTCGTTATTTTTAATACACAGTGCTTGTAACTCAGCTGTAGGTAATAAAATAAGTTGGCTAAATTAATCTCCTTGGTGTATTTCCCTTTTAATATTAAAACTCCTTGTAGTAACTGATTATGAATAAAATAAAATTAAATTAAATAAAAAAACAGCAGCTTTTATTTGTTTTATAGTATTGAAATGATATTAATACATTTTTCATCAAAGCCAAAATATTGTAGATCCTTTAAAATATAATGGTCATGAGTCAAGAAGCTTTTATTGCTATTTCAACCATATACAGTATAGCTGTTGCAGTACGCAGTAAAATGAGACAACGTTTCTCCAGGACCATCGTGCTACATAAAACAAAGACAGGGCTAGGACTTAATAAGTAGTCCTAGCCACATAAAGTGCAACTGTGCAACCTGGTGCAAACAGTGCTGGACAAAACAAACAAGACAGACAAGACAGTGCAGGACAAAAGACAGTGCAGACACAAAGTTACAAGACAATACAAAAAGTACAAAAAATACAATACACAAGACAATAAACAATAAACAAACAGCGCCGACCGACCAGTGTACATACTGTATATGAATAATGTTCAAACAATATTTCTTGCAGTAATACTAGAATGAACACAGTTTCTTAGCAGCAGGTCCTTGAGATAATGTATAGAATTGTGCAAAAACAGCAAACGACTGAAATATTGTATTGTACTATGTGCAAAAGAGCAAAAAAGTGTGCGAAACAGCATGTAAACAGTTTGATGGATTTGAAGCAGCATGTAACAGTTTGATGTGTCAGTGTGTGTGTTTAGTGTAGGTCTGTTCAGTCCATACAGATGTGTGTGTATGTTGTGCTCAGTTCAGTTCAGTTATTGAGAAGTCTGATGGCTTGTGGGAAGAAACTGTTACACAGTCTGGTTGTGAGGCCCGAATGCTTCAGTACCTTTTTCCAGATGGCAGGAGAGTGAAGAGTGTGTGTGAGGGGTGTGTGGGGTCATCCACAATGCTGTTGGCTTTTTCACTCTGTGCTCTTCTGACGTCAACATCCATCTCTTTAGTTTTATCAACATTCAGAGACAGGTTGTTGGCTCTACACCAGACAGTTAGCTGTTGCACCTCCTCCCTGTATGCCGACTCATCGTTCTTGCTGATGAGACCCACCATGGTCGTGTCATGGGCAAACTTGATGCTATGGTTTGATCTGTGCATTGCTGCACAGTCGTGAGTCAGCAAGGTGAACAGCAGTGGACTGAGCATGCAGCCCTGAGTGACTCCAGTTTTCAGTGTGGTGGTGCTGGATTTGATGTTCCTAATCCGGACTGACTGAGGTCTCCTATTCAGGAAGTCCAGTATCCAGTTGCAGATGGAGGTGTTTAGTCCCAGCAGCTCAGCTTCCCAATCAGGTGCTGAGGGATGATTGTGTTGAATACTGAACTAAAGTCTATGTACAGCATTCGTACATAAGTGTCTTTATTGTCCAGGTGGGTGAGGGTTTAATGAAGGGTCGTGGCAATGGCATCATCTGTGGAGCGGTTTGGACGATATGCAAACTTTAGGGGGTCCAGTGAGGGGGGTAACCAGAGGTGGGAAGTAAGGGAGTAAAAATACTTTGTTACTGTACTTAAGTACATTTTCCTGGTATCAGTACTTTACCCCACTATTTATTTTTCGGACAACTTTTGACTTTTCCTCATTACATTTTTACACAAATATCTGTACTTTTTACTTCTTACATTTCCCAAACGGACTCGTTACTTTTAGTATTATTCCTTCTCATTGGACGCTGTTTCCAGCCTATCATCCTATCATTGTGCGGCTTTTTCCCCATGTGACTGGTGCACTGTATTATTTACTGGCTATCAGACATAGACTAAGGATAGCGGAGCTAACAATGAGCAGCGCCTACAAAAGGAATGGCTAATGTTCATTCAGAGGGAGTCACCGATGTTAAAGTAACTAACAACGAGGACATTCCTGAACACACATGGCCATATATGAGGGAGATGTTTGTAATAATCGGCGTCACAAAGGATTCCTGGCGAATGTGTTGTGAATTGTGTCACCCAGGGGGGGTTCTAGCCCTTTATTAGGGTGGCTTCAGCCCCCTGTCTGTAATCTCAGCCACCCTAAAACTATAAGGATCATTTTTACTTTCATAAATAAACAATAAAAATGACATTAAAATGCAGGACGTGTCATCGATGGTAAAAAAATTATTTATCAGTTTGATCCAAGAGCGATTTTATTTACTTTGCTTTTACACGCGTGTGTTGTAGTGTTTCACACGTGCGTCTTCAGCTGTCTGCTTTATTAGAACGGAGAAGCACAGGAACGCGCAGCGTGCACGCGCAGTCAGAGCTGGAGGCGTTTATCTATAACGTTAATCGGCGGAAAGACGCAAAGACGGCAACCAAAAGCAGTGAAATGTCACTATTCTTATTACCAGAGTTGTCATATAATATATAATATAGAACTCTTCTTGTTTTAAATTCTCACTGAGGGCTAAAACCCCCTAAAGATGAAACCCTAGAACTGCCCCTGGGGTCAACCCAAAAAACACCAAGTGCTTAATTTAATGAACATTAATTTTGTCATTTGTAAAACATCACAATAATTTTGAGTTGTTTTGAAGCACAGAGCTGGAATCTCCCTACAGTTTGGGATATGGCCTTGGTGATGCACTTGGTATACATTATATTTCCAAAAGTATTGGGTCACCTGACCTTTCCTGCTATATGTGGTTGTTTTCTGATCTCATCCCTACTGAACACCTTTGGGATGAACGTGAACGCTGACTCCACCCTACCTCACCTACATCGGTGCCTGCCTTTCGTAACACTCTTGTGGCTGATGAACACAAATATCCATCAGCACACTCCAAAATTATATATTCATATACATAAACACACACACACACACACACACACACACACACACACACACACACACACACACACACACACACACACATATATATATATAACATGACGTCCAGTTACCAGCATGACACTAAACAGGTAGTAATAACGGCGACTTTTTACTTAAGTACATGTCAGAGCACAAACTTATTTACTTTCTTAACTTGAGTAAAAGAGTGTAGTCACTACTTCTACTTTTACTGGAGTCTTTTAAAAAATGAGTATCTCTACTTCTACTTGAGTATAGGATGTGTGTACGTTTGCCACCTCTGGTGGTAACTGGGTCTTGATGTGCCTCATGATGAGCTTCTCGAAGCATTTCATAACGATGGGTGTGAGTGCAACGGGATGATAGTTTTTGGTAGTATTAATAGCGTCAGAAGCATTAAGTTCCTGTAGATATACCTGGTGGATGATCCATGGCTATTGTCAAAAAGTAAGAGTGGGTCTTTTGCTTTATATTATTAGTATCTATTTATGTTAATGTATATATTATTTTTTATTTGTATATTTATTTTATTTATTTTTAATTATTATTTTTATTTTTAACATAATCAGGGAAATTTATGGGTAATGTTTTTGCTTGAAAAGCCTGCATGTGATAATAGTCTTTAAAATAAATGCTAGTTGTTTTGACATTGTTTATAAATGCAGAGAAATTTAAACACTATTATTCTTTTTTTTTTTACTCAGAATCAGGTTTATTACTATCTATTAATCATTTAATCTTTGTGTATTTCTTATTATCGTTTGGTAACAAACATAGAAAAACATTGAAAAAACACTTATTTTATTGTGTCCTTCTTTAGATATTTACTACATTACTTACATACATTTTTGGGCGAGTGAACTTCCTAGGTTTGGCCACACGAGGGCAGTCAAGAGCTAAAACAACAACAACAGCGCTGTCACCTTTTATTAATTATTTTATTTATTGCCACTACTACTACTACTACTACTACTACTACTACTACTACTAATAATAATAATAATAATAATAATAATAATAATAATAATAACTATTTTCAGGCACAAAATGTACTAGCAAATAGAAGCAAACAATAAACAATCATACAATAAACAATCAAACCATAATTCTTGAGCTCTGTAACTAAGGTAATAAATAGCTCGTAATAACCATCACTGGTGACTCTCACTGCCTTTCTATTTAAACAGACAAATACGAAACAAAGGATAAACAATTTATTTAAGTCATATATGTATTCACCCATTTTACTCGACACTGTAATAAGGTAATATTTCCTCTCCCATTATGGATGAGTATGAACTTATGAAAATACTGATGTTAAACACTTACAACTCTTACAACAAATTGACATTCTCTTTCCACACTAATTTGAGTGGATGTGTTTTTTTTTTTTACTTTATTGTGTTAGGACACTACTGTACCTGAAGCCTATCTTGTGGATCACTAAAATGTTAAACTGTGCCTTCCTGAAGTGAAACTGTATAAATGAGAGACAGTGTAATGTACTCCTCCCTCCCCAGACCTACAAAGGTAAGTGAGATGCCCTTCTTCCTGACAGCTCTCAGTAAAACTGCAGGTAGTGATAAAGAACTTAAACACTATTTGTTTTTATTATTAATTATTACCTCTGATCAATTACATGAAAGTAGTTAAAAAATAATGTACAGCCTTTTATTGTCTTTTAAATCCACACAATCGCCCTCAATGGAACAGCAAAGAAATATTAATAACCTTTTCACTTACAGTATAACAATTTTTTTTTTTTATGTATCTTCAAAATGAATTAGAATTCTTACTGTTTCAAATTTAGTCATAAAAAATGGGGGGAAAAAGAGAGAAAAACACCAGACCACAGAGAGCTGACCTCGACATAGAGTGAGATGAAATAAACTGATGATATAATAGTTACACAATTCACTCACATTTGTGAAAATGTACCACAGATAAAATGTCTCAAAAGGATTCAGAATCGCTCATCAAAACAAAACAGTGACATGTGAAAGTTTGGCCACCACTCTTCAAAATTTCTGTTTATGTGAACAGTTAAGCAAGTGGAAGATGAAATGATCTCCAAAAGGCATGACATCAAACATGAAACACTATTTTGTAATATTTTAAGCAATATCAGTGTATTGTTTATATTCTACAACCAGTGTATTGTTTGTTCTACAATCTTAGACTGAAAAAGTGAAAGCAGGAGACTTGAGCTCTTAGATAACTTTGATCAAGTTATCAGACCACAATTAGCCTGTTAGGGTCATGGCTTGTTCACAGTAATCAAATTTCAAAGCTTTATAAATAGTGAGAACAGCATCTCCAGCACCACCACACTGAACACTGGAGTCCCTCAGGGCTGCATGCTCAGTCCACTGCTGTTCACCTTGCTGACTCACGTCTGTGCAGCAATGCACAGATCAAACCATAGCATCAAATTTGCCGATGACACGACTGTGGTGGGTCTCATCAGCAAGAACGATGAGTCGGCATACAGGGAGGAGGTGCAACGGCTAACAACCTGGTGTAGAGCCAACAACCTGTCTCTGAATGTTGATAAAACTAAGGAGATGGATGTTGACATCAGAAGAGCACAGAGCGACCACTCTCCGCTGAACATTGACGGATCATCGGTAGAGATCGTCAAGAGCACCAAATTTCTTAGTTTTCATCTAGCAGACAACCTCACCTCACCTACTCACCTACCTTGTCCCAAAAATCAGCAGCCATGGCTTCCTTTTGGGTTTTTCTGAACTGTGCAAGGTTTTCAATCGGACAGTAATCCAAAGAATCCTGCCCAAAACAACATTTTTCTTTTAACTTTAAATAACAAAATTGTGTACTTTAATCTTTTGTGGAAGATTTTTGGCTGTAGGTGAGCTTTGGGCCTAACAAGCCTTGATGACCAAACCATGCTACCTAAAACAACAAACAACAATAACTGTACATAACCATTAAGATTTTATTGATTATAAGCTGAAGCTATTTGCTAATGTTTAACGGGTCGTGAAGACACTATGGACAGAATTTCAGTCATTATTGTTATGCAAAGTGTGACGGCGACAGTCTTGTGGCAGTGTTAATATAATTAGTTTTATTAAGTCATATTCCAATCTGAAAAGTTCATGCTCTATGTTTATGGTGTATAACACTTTGTATGGCACTTAAATCGGTTTTTATTAGTTTATAGGTTATATACATGTGTATATATATATATATATATATATATATATATATATATATATATATATATATATAAAAACACACACACACACACACACACACACACACACACACAGTCTTTTATTCAGCCCTTAACCGAAAATAAATTATATAAACATCAGTAAACTAGAGTGCATCTGTTCAGCTGGGAATGCTACAATACCGAGGAATATGTTACCATGGCCCAAGTACGTGAATTGTTGGAACAGCCAAAAGACTTCTACAGAGCCTTGCTTGAACAACAAGAAAAAAACTACAAAACCTGTGTACAAATCATTGTTGATTCTTCAAACAGGAGAATTGATGACCTGTCAAAGCAGGTTTTGGATTTTAAGGTGAGTCTAGAAATGATTCAAAAAGAACTTTGAAGAATCAATTGTAAAACTTGGTCTACAAATTGTAAGGAAATCAGCAAGGATCTGGATACAATTGGTAAAAGTTTGATCATAACTTGACAAGACAGAACATCTGGAGGGTCAGTCAAGACCAGTGTTGTATAAAGTACTAGAAAGCAATACTTGAGTAAAAGTATCATACTAGAAAAAGACTTTAGTAGAAGTGAAAGTTGCCTTTTAGAATATTACTCAAGTCATAAAGTATCTGATATTTACTGTACTTAAGTATCAAAAGTAATTTTCTGATATTTAATGTACTTAAGTATTTGAAGTAAAAGTAAAAAGTAAAATTTCAGTGATTTTGAAAATGGGGTGGCCAGGGGGTTTAGGGGTTATGCTAGACTATGACTTTTTACCCTAACAAGGAGCATGGATGAATCCCATAATTGCTCATTAGAGGTAGAATATATCTCTCATAATCTATTTTATAATTTCTTATATATTTATGTTATAATTTTATCTTGTGTATGTCACTCAAATCAACACCTAATTACAATTTTATCTAAAGCCTAAACTGATGAAACCATCTATAACAAGCAAAATTAAATTCTGAAATGGACATGTGACTGACTGATTGCCTGGTGGGTTCTCAAACATGTGGGTGGTTCTTATGAAGTCTGACTACTAGCATCAGGCATGAAACTGCTCTGGGGTACTACGGTGATGCAGGGGCTGGGGGCTGGGGTCTGTTTGCACCTGATCTGTATGTGTTTGCTTTTTTAAAAAGAAGTCTGATATCTCTGCCTTTTTTTGTTGTTGTTGTTGACCCTATGTAAAAATATGACACATGGATATAATACATTTTAGCATCAAATACAGATTTTTTTTATTCAAACTCAACTACAAATCCCACTATAATAATTGCTCTTTAAAATCAACTGTCAGCATAAATACTACTAATATACTACTTTAATCACCTTTATGATAGCTAACAGGCTGTCTGTAATTGCAGTAGTCTTTTGAGTAACATTACCAGATACATAGTTTAATAACAACATTAAACACTGACAGCTGTAAAACTAGTTACCTCATATTAGCTAAACAGTTAAAGACTTACACACTGCACTGTATACGTGTATAACTAGCACAAATATCAATGTAATGTATATTATGGCTAAAAAGGGGAACAAACCGATCTCTCTTGTCTGATTAATCTGTTAATAGCGCCTAACGTCAATTTATATAGCGACGTAACTTTCAAAATATTTTTCTGGAAAACTAAATTCAATTCAATTTCAATTCAAGTTTATTTGTATAGCGCTTTTTACAATTGACATTGTCTCAAAGCAGCTTTACAGAACATAAACATAGAACAAAAGGTTAATATAAAGAATAATATAAAGCTTAATAGAATGCAAAAATCAAGATTAATATTAGATGGATTTAGTTCACAATGTGTATGTATATATCCCCAATGAGCATGTCTGAGGTCACTCAGGCAGCAGTGGCAAGGAAAAACTCCCTTAGATGGTAAGGAAGGAACCAGACTCAAGGGGAACCCATCCTTATATGGGTGACACTGGGGGTGTGATTATAAATATACAGTCAAACAGATGTTGTATAGATGCAAAAGATCACATGGAACTCACATCATTTTAGTATAGCAGTGTCTAAGTGTAGTTGATAGATCTCTAGATGCCTCGGGGTTCTCTGGGTCAGCCTCATCTATATCATCTATATCTAGATATAACGTATGAAATGGAGTGAAAATTAAATGTCATTAATTCTTATAATCGTTCGTCTCACATGAATTTTCTACAATCTAACTTCAGTTCACAACCTCACCATCTATGTCGCCAATTCCCTTTGTCTCCAGAATGTGCATAATCTCTCTCAAAGTTTGCTTAAAGGTGCGCACATTTTCCCGTCAAGTTTGTTTTTTATAGATCACAACCTTTGCGTGGGAACTGGTGTACGTACGTTTCCAGCCCTGTTTTGTGCGTACGCACGCTTTATAAATGAGACCCCAGGTCTTTTACTGTTGAGCTACTAGTAACAGTACATCCCTCTAAATGGGAGTTAAATTGTGAGAGTTTCTATGCACTGGTTTTTGGACCTATGAGTAGTATTTCTGTCTTATCAGAGTTTAACAACAGAAAGTTGCAGCTCATCCAGTCTTTTATCTCTCTAAGGCATTGAGTTAATTTGGACACTGTGGCTATTTCATCTGGTTTTGATGAGATATAAAACTGTGTATCGTCAGCATAACAATGGAAACTAATCCCATGTCTTCTAATGATGTTCCCTAATGGAAGCATGTATATCGAGAAAAGCAGAGGTCCTAGAACTGATCCTTGAGGGACCCCATAATTAACTGGTAATAAACTGGAGGATTCACCATTTAATTCTACAAAATGGTATCGATCAGACAGGTAGGATCTAAACCAACTTAAAGCCTGTCCATGAATATTTCGGAACTTAGAGCCCGCCTCCAAGTGGACACATCGCAGGGTGACCTACACACTTAGATTTTGGTTAATAAAGACTGTTTTAGTTAGACTTAACTGATAACTTTATAATTACTACAAACAAAACTCCTCAGACCTGGATGAGAATGAACAAACTTCTTTATTGGGGTCAATCAGCCAACAATTCTCTAAGAGAAATTGCCAAGTTCCATCCATCCCTTCAATTTTTTTTCCCATCCACTGCTTATCCGGGGCGGGTCGTGGGGGCAGCAGTCTAAGCATGGACACCCAGACTTCCCTCTCCCCAGACACTTCCTCCAGCTCTTCCGGGGTAATACCAACATGTCCTCCAGCATGTCCTAGGTCTTCCCCGGGGCCTCCTACTGGTTGGACATGCCTGGAACACCTCCCCAGGGAGGTGTCCAGGAGACATCCGAAACAGATGCCCGAGCCACCTCAGCTGACCCCTCTCAATGTGGAGGAGCAGCGGCTCTACTCTGAGCTCCTCCCGAGTGACTGCCCTTACCGGACAGCCCTTAGCAGAGGCCCCGAACCCCATACTCCCAGATCACCTCCCACAGGTCACCACGAGGGACACAGTCAAATGCCTTCTCCAGATCCACAAAACACATGTGGACTGGTTGGGCAAACTCCCATGAACCCTCCAGCAACCTGGTGAGGGTATAGAGATGGTCCAGTGTTCCACGACCAGGACGAAACCCACATTGTTCATTCCGAATCCAAGGTTCGACTATCGTCCGAATTCTCCTCTCCAGTACCCTGGCATAGACTTTTCCGGGGAGGCTGAGGAGTGTGATCCCCCTGTAGTTGGAACACACCCTCCGGTCCCCCTTCTTAAACAGAGGGACCACCACCCCAGTCTGCCAGTCCAGAGGCACTTTCCCCAACCGCCACGCGATGTTGCAGAGGCGTGTCAACCAAGACAGCCCCACAACATCCAGAGACTTAAGGTACTCAGGGCGGATCTCATCCACCCCCGGTGCCTTGCCACCGAGGAGCTTATCAACTACCTCCGTGACCTCAGCCAAGTTGAAAAACCCAAAAAGAGCATGTTCATGCAATCAAAAGCAAAATTCTCAAGACGTTCTTGCAAAGTGAAGTTTTTTACACCTCCGACCCTCAGAAAATCTCCTGAGAAAGAAAGAGAGACACAGATCTAGTTTTTATCGAATTGATGGAATTTTGGAAGTTACAGGCGCGATGTGGAGGTAGCTCCGTGGCCTTGACTTTACTAAATGCCTCTGCGAGGTCTAGGTATTCATCGGGGAGATCGGGGATGTCGGAGGTGATCGGCATGGTGTCTATGGTGTTAAGCTGGCACGGCTCCACTTGGTCCCGGCGGTGTGTGGCACAAGCGCTGCCCCAGCCGGTCATGCGCAGGTCGGACCAGGAGATGGTCGGGTCATGGAGTCGAAGCCATGGTAGACCGAGGATGAGGGCGTGCCGGGGGGAGTGGATGATATGGAAGAAGAGGCACTCCTGATGCTGGTCCCCCACCTGCGAACGAGGGGAAGGCGTTCTCTCCCCATACAGCGGTGGCCCAATCCAATGCCTGACCCGTGAGCAGGGAGCAGACGAAGGCTATACGGCTGTCTTCCATAGCATACAGGGTCGGTTGCTGCGCCACGAACAGTGAACACTGCATCAGAAAGCCCCGGCAATATAAAGCTGGTGCTGGGGGAGTCGGTGCGGCGGCGACTCCTTGTAGCTCTTGTAGCGCTGCGGCGAGCTCCTGTGTGAGGCGTATCAGCTGCTGGTGATGACTGGCGAGCTGCGGGGCCTGACCGGTGATCTGAGTGGCGAGCTGAGCGACAGCTGCTGGATCCTCGGGCAGCGAGGTCTCCTGTAATGACGAGTATTTTAAAAGTAGTTCTGTTTTCTCTATAATTCTAGGGGCGATGTATTCCTAGAAAAGTTACAGAAAACAAACAGTTGTTTTTTTTGTGTGGATAAAAACAACACCTTAAATTTTTGCTGCTTATGAACAAGGACTTGGGGCATTTCAAAGAGCAGAAATGGGTTTAATATCATCATTCTTTACTTTGAAGATAGAAACATTAGTGTGAAAAAAAAGCCTTGTAAATAATCGCAATTTTATGTTTTTTTTTGTTATCATTCATGAATATATTGCCCCTAGTAGGCTAGAGAAAATAGAAATACTGAAACACTACAAAGTCCTGAGCTGTCGAATGTGACATGACAAAGAAATTCAATGCTGAACATGGACACAACAAAACTGGCATCAATAAAGTATTTATAGTGTAAACTGAAATGTTTGTAAGATGACGGTTGACATTTTTATATTTCCTTTGCAAAAATGAATTAATTTCCCCCTCAAAATCATGTGCGTTAGAACAAATATCCACCACATTTTGCTCCTGTCTTTTAATCTGCAGTGCACTAATTTTTTCTTGGCCGTACGACACCCTTACTGTCATACAAATCTGAGCTTAAACCCGAAGCCAAGTTTAGTTTTGAATTCTGACCTGCATCTCTGATCACTGGAGTCAAACAGATCGGTACTGAATGGAAACCTTCCACTGTATCACAGAGTTGTTGTTTTTTTATCTTCATGACTGCCTGCCCGCATTAGCTCCCTTCAGTGATTCTGCTAGATGTGGAACAGGTCAAGGGCGCTGCACCGACTGGCTCTGATTGGGTGTTATCTTGTCTAGGGGAAGCTGATTGTGCTAAATGCCCTAGAAATTCAAACATACACTTAGAGGTCACGTTTGTTTGTGTGTGACTGAGAACGTGTTCTGTTAATATGCACTTTTTATGTTTATGTCATAGTTTTATTCAGACAAAGTCAGTGTTTACTATTTAGTGGATTTTTATGTGCAGTTCTAAGAAATAAGGAAATGGAATATGAAATACTGAATAAAAAAAGCAGAAAAAGATTTAGAAAACAATATATATGTTCAAATGTCAGAGTACAGTTATGACAATGTTCTGGTGCATATCGTATCAGAGATTCGGCCTCATCAGGACTGAGCTCACGGGATAGTTTTAAATCTAAAGAACAATGATGGTACTTAAACTGTGTCTGCAGTTCATCAAAAAAATGCATTAAAGATTTCCAGTGGTTCCTAAAAAAAAAAAAAAAAGTTTTATGTTTAAACATTTTTTATTTTATTTTATTTCATTTAATGTAATACGTTGTCCCAAACAGTACCCATAAAAGAAGGTTATGTTGTGTTATGTTGCTGTTTAATTGTAATCCCCTGGTTTGGTTTTATTATTGCTTTTACTGGTAATGCTTCACCGATTTAACATTCCTCAGATATTGAATTGTTTTTGAAATGGTTTCATAGTTCATTGCAGTTAATGATATAGACAATGTGTTTAATATGTTGGCACTAAGTATTAGAGTATTCGAGTTCTTCCGGAAAAAAATCTTCTGGAAATTCCAAACAGACAGTAATAGAAGCTTAGGATTAAACTTCAAGAATTTGATGGAAAGTAACATGTTCTGGAAGCCATTAAGCCGATTTCCATAATGGTCCATCAGCTTTTTGTCATTTATTTTGGTCATGTCTTTCCAACATGGTCAGTAATATAGTATTTCCTTACAGTCAGTAAGAAACTTTTTTATATAACTAAAAATGAAAGAAAGACTTTTAATCTTGGAATCTTTAAAACATCTTTTAAACATCTTTCCCAGCAAAAGTGCTGTAGGTTTGTATTTATCTGTGTTTAAGCGGCATCTGATGGACGGCTGCCATCTTTGTTTTTAAGCTCGTGCCACCTTCTTCAACGTCAAAAAGTAGCGCCGACGACCAACTCACGACCCAAACGGAACTAGTTATAGTGTTCTGTCGCTACTCGATCTGTACCAGCAACACGATCGGTTCCGCGCATGTGCGAAATGACGTCACTTCTTGTCATCGCCGACGGCAGTTTCGGATATTAACGCTATCCTTACCGTTGTCATAGCACTTTATTTTCAAGTCTTACTATTTGCAACTCTTATTTGTCTGCCTTTCAACATTTAATAATATTGCTCGTTTAATGTCTGTTTTGTGTGCGTTTGTTTACTCTAACTTGTTTTTATGGTATTGTTGTCCTGAGCAATCACTAAAATAATATATACATTTTTTAAGGTTAATATGTGACACAAAATTAAAATATAGTTTACATCTTACACATAATTTGGGAAATACAGATGTTTACATTTACAAAAACACAGGACTAAACTGATTTATTCAACTGATTTATTCATAAATTAATGTGTTCCCTCCCTCCCGGAAAATAAAAAAAAACAAACAAACAAAAAAAAAACATGTGTGATGAATTCTCTGAGGCAAAGGATGACTTTATGTTTATTTTTCAAAAGGACATGGAAACATTTTTGTCCAACTCCATTGATAAAAAAAAAAGGCTTAAAGGTCAATGCCATGTTCCGTGAGTGAGGGAGGGAGGGAGTGAGTGAACAAATTAATTTATGAATAAATCAGTTGAATAAATCAGTTTAGTCCTGTGTTTGTAAATGTAAACACACACATCTGTATTTCCCAAATGATGTGTGACATGTAAACTATAGTTTAATTTTGTGTCACATATTAACCTTAAACATTTAATATATTATTAGTGATTGCTCAGGACAACAATACCATAAAACACGTTAGAGTAAACAAACTTGCACACAAAACAGACATTAAACGAGAAATACAAATAAAGCGCTATGACAGCGGTAAGGATAGCGTTAATTTCCGAAACTGCGGGTCGGCGATGACAGGAAGTGACGTCATTTCGCACATGCGCGGAACCGATCGTGTTGCTGTACGGATAGAGTAGCGACAGTGTCCTTCCGGATGGATACATTGTGGTTAAGAGGACGGTGCATGTCGTAGGTCGAAGGTCGCTCTGGACGATAAAGGTGAGGTAAGTGTAATAAAAATGTGACTTTAATCCTTATATTTACAACCGTATACGAATTTAAACTAATGTTAATGAAATAGTTAAGTGCAGTAACTGGAACGAACGAACGAGCATTATAATCGTATAATAAAGTGTTTTACAGCGTAAGGGATATTTCAAAAAGAGCGAATTACACGAATTACTTGAACATGCAATGTTTTTTTCTTCTTTTAATGTTGCACGACTTGTAGTTTCGTCCCCTCACGATTAAACACAACACATTTCTTTATGCTAACGATGTTAGCATAGTTTCCTCATAAATACGTGATGTATGATGTTGTGTTTTCAGTCTCTTCTCTTTTATCTATCTATCTATCTATCTATCTATCTATCTATCTATCTATCTATCTATCTATCTATCATTGATTACAATTGTTTTTCGACGTATGTTAAAAAAAAGGAAATTTAAAAGTATTACGTTAAAAAAAAGTGCTAACGGTTATATAAGCGCACGAGGCGGTTAGGGGTGGAGCACGTGCGTAGGGTTTGGACCTGGGCGTATTGGAGAAGGTTTTGTATTATTTGTTGATTATTTGTTTCGTTGTAGTTTTACAGTCGTATGCAAAAGTTTAGGAACCCCTAACAATTTTCATTTATACATCTTTGGGTGTTTTGGATCAGCAATTTAATTTTGATCTACTAAAGGACAAACTAACTGAAGGACACAGTAATACTTCAGTAGTGAAATAAGGTTTATTGGATAAACAGTAAATGTGCAACATGCCTCAAAACCAAATTAGACAGATGCATTAATTTGGTTGATTTGAATACCTGTAATTTACCTGTAACTACTTAGCACTGATTTAACTGGAACACACAATTCCAAATGAAGCCTTGAACTTCATAATCAGGTGCATCCAATCATGAGAAAAGGTATTTAAGGTGGCCAATTGCAAGTTGTTGTTCTTTTTGACTCTCCTCTGAAGAGTGGCAACACAGAGGCCTTAAAACAACTCTCAAATGACCTGAAAACAAAGTAAGATTGTTCAACATTATGGTTTAGGGGAAGGCTACAAAAATAAGGGCATCTGCTAAATGCTGTAAATGTAAAATGGAGGACTACAGTTCTATAAGTGTTTATGTATTTGCTTACAGTTCAGTGGGAATTATAAACGGTGTGAAATCAGTAGACGGTATGTCCGGGCGCGCGAGAGGAAAATCACGTGGCAGAGAGTCTGGGGCCCCAGGCGAGGTAAGGATGCACCATTTATACCGTTTTAAACTAATATTGATTGTTAAAGTTTCTGTTTCTGGGTGTGCATCAGGAAAAGTGCTTTAGAGAAACACAAGTTTTTAAATTAAAATTTTTATTTATATATTTTTTTGTTATTCATAAACATTGTGCTTGTGTTAAGTGATTTATTTTTTTTACCCTCACAACCTCAACAAAACAGTTTTTAGAATATTGTATGTTCTATAAAAGGTGTAAATTAATATTAGAGGTGTTATTGGTTGAAATTCATGATATGGTCGTATAGAAAAATCACGGTGTAGATTGACCACCTTAAAAACTCACAAGTGATCAGGAGAAGACCTTTCGTTTGTTATTGTGTATGATAAAAGATGGCTGGAGCGACGAGTCATAAAAATGTGCATGATGATTACACTGATTGCTCTGATATAACCGTTACTGAGGATAGTGTGGAGTAAGGGTAAGTGCGTAGTTGGTGTATATAGAAGGGGAGGGGGGGGGATTTTTCAGCATGAATTTGTATCCAAAGCTTCTAACACACCATGTTTATGCACAGCAACCACCTCTGCCTCAGAAGGAAGCTCAAGCCGCGTGGCCACCACCGCCTGAGAGAGAGCTCCAAGGGAGGGGAAGACAGAAATCTGCCCCCGTGGTGGCGGCAGAAGGTAGTTTTTAACTATCAATGTATCCTGAAGTTTAGCTGATCTCAGACATTTTTCCTGTCAGGTTAAATAATTGTAATAAACATATTATGTGCTTATTAAGTTCTAATAAATAGCCAATATTCTATAAATATTCATGCTAATAAGCAACTAGTTAAATGACCCTAAAATAAAGTGTTACTGTGCATGTTATGCATTAAACATGGTTAAACACACCAACATATTCTTACAGGAGAAAAGCTGTATCACTGCTTGGAGTGTGGGAAGAGTTTTACGTGGCAGAGGAGTCTCCAAATACACCAGCGCATTCATACAGGAGTGAGACCGTATCACTGCTCGGAGTGTGGGAAGAGTTTCACGCAGAAGAGTAATCTCCAAACACACCAGCACATTCATACAGGAGTCAGGCCGTATCAGTGCTCAGAGTGTGGGAAGAGTTATATTAAACAAAGTGATCTCCAAAGACACCAGCGCAATCATACAGGAGTGAGGCCGTATCACTGCTCAGAGTGTGGGAAGAGTTTTACGCGGCAGAGTAGTCTCCAAACACACCAGCTCATTCATACAGGAGTGAGACCGTATCACTGCTCGGAGTGTGGGAAGAGTTTTATGCGGCAGAGTAGTCTCCAAACACACCAGCACATTCATACAGGAGTGAGGCCGTATCACTGCTCAGAGTGTGGGAAGAGTTTTATTACAGAAAGTAGTCTCCAAACACACCAGCGCATTCATACAGGAGTGAGACCATATCACTGCTCGGAGTGTGGGGAGAGTTTTATGACAAAAAGTAATCTCCAAATACACCAGCGCATTCATACAGGAGTGAGGCCATATCACTGCTCAGAGTGTGGGAAGAGTTTTATTAAACAAAGTGATCTCCAAAGACACCAGCGCATTCATACAGGAGTGAGACCATATCAATGCTCGGAGTGTGGGGAGAGTTTTATGTGGCAGACTAGTCTCCAAACACACCAGCACATTCATACAGGAGTGAGACCGTATCACTGCTCGGAGTGTGGGAAGAGTTTTACGCGGCTGAGTAATCTCCAAAAACACCAGCGCATTCATACAGGAGTGAGACCGTATCACTGCTCCGAGTGTGGGAAGAGTTTTATTACACAAAGTGAACTCCAAACACACCAGCGCATTCATACAGGAGTGAGACCGTATCACTGCTCCGAGTGTGGGAAGAGTTATATTACACAACGTGATCTCCAAAGACACCAGCGCATTCATACAGGAGTGAGACCGTATCACTGCTCGGAGTGTGGGAAGAGTTTTATTACACAACGTGATCTCCAAACACACCAGCGCATTCATACAGGAGTGAAGCCGTATCACTGCTCGGAGTGTGGGAAGAGTTTTATTACACAAAGTGAACTCCGAACACACCAGCGCATTCATACAGGAGTGAGGCCGTATCACTGCTCGGAGTGTGGGAAGAGTTTTACACGGCAGAGTAGTCTCCAAATACACCAGCGCATTCATACAGGAGTGAGACCGTATCACTGCTCCGAGTGTGGGAAGAGTTTCATTACACAAAGTACACTCCAAATACACCAGCGCATTCATACAGGAGTGAGACCGTATCACTGCTCGGAGTGTGGGAAGAGTTATATTACACAACGTGATCTCCAAAGACACCAGCGCATTCATACAGGAGTGAGACCGTATCACTGCTCAGAGTGTGGGAAGAGTTTTATTACAAAAAGTAATCTCCAAATACACCAGCGCATTCATACAGGAGTGAGGCCATATCACTGCTCGGAGTGTGGGAAGAGTTTTAAGCAGCAGAGTAATCTCCAAACACACCAGCTCATTCATACAGGAGTGAGGCCATATCACTGCTCGGAGTGTGGGAAGAGTTTTACACAGCAGAGTAGTCTCCAAACACACCAGCGCATTCATACAGGAGTGAGACCGTATCACTGCTCGGAGTGTGGGAAGAGTTTTACATGGCAGAGTGGTCTCCAAAGACATCAGAGCATTCATACAGGAGTGAGGCCGTATCACTGCTCAGAGTGTGGGAAGAGTTTCATTACACAAAGTAAACTCCAAACACACCAGCGCATTCATACAGCACATACAAAAGATTGTCCTTTTCCTGTCTGGAATATTTTATTTATAAATACAATATTTTAAAAAAAGGTGTTGCTAATAAATGTATTACCTTCTTTTCAGATAAATAAATTAAAAAAATTGCAGTCTGTGGCATGTTTTTTTTTTATTTTATTTTTTTACATGTGATCGCCCCCTATTTTCATGATTTTCACCTAGATGACATACCCACCTAAAAAGGGGCACAGCTCCCACATTGACACACAGAGGTGAGCCTGGTCTCTGGAAAGAAGACAATCTCTCATAGAAAAAGTTTGAAGTCAAAAGACTCAAAAATGGATTTTATATGAATTTTTTTCTACAGACATGTCTGTCGGTTGTTGTTTTTCTTGTTTACTGTATAACTTTGTATAAAAAGGCTGCATGCTCAGTTTAACCTGTAACCAGACACCCTGAGGCGAAGTTTGAGAATTGCGCAATAAAACCTTTGCGCATGCTCTACTGCGCACCCCTCACAGATGTGTCATGTCGTATATCGTTTGAAACGTCTCCTTATTGGCTAAAGAGCTGTAAAGCTCCCGGATCATGAGATTGCTACTGGAGGGAGTAATTGTCAATCAAAAGCAGGGTGTTCCACATAGGATGGAGAGACATCATTGGCTTCTTAGCTGCGTATCTCTGCACCACGGGCACCGATTGGCTCGTGAGAGGGCTTGTTTGATTCGTTGGACTCTGGACTACAAATCTGACACCCAAGTGTAGTTTTATAAGCCTCCAATGAGAAGTGAGAGCCGAGAGAATGGACGGAAGTGAACTACTGTTTACAGTTTTCAGTCAGAAACGTAATTATTGTGAGGCGAGCAAAGCCCATTTTCCAAATTTCCTTAGACTCTTGGGGATTTATGAAAAATATTTGTTTAAGAAATAATTACCCCAGTGAAGAAAGGGAAGAGTTTAAAGGTAAGTAAACAAACCGAACTAGTGCGCCTAGTTCAGGTGACTATCAACTTGGATTTAATTATTATGACTGCTACAAATCATATTATGCTTTGTGTGTGGGCCTAAGGGAATCCTGAGAGTCTAAGCTTTCAAACAGTATATAATATAACCATGTATTTAGAGGATTTAATGCTTAAAAGATACAATGAAGTCACATAAGTGGTTTTATACCATAAATCCTGTAATATTTTAACGCCATTTTGGGGTCATTTGGTCAGAGATTCTACACAGACATTATCATTGGTAGGACTACAGCCATTATCGCCTGTAGTTTTTTTGTCCTACCCGTTTTCATAAATTCTGTGCAATGCATTGGATGCTAAATGTACTGTCCAATCGTCGTGGGGATATAAGATAGTTCTAAACAATCCGAACGAAGGAAGGCGGGACTAGTCTGAATACGGGTGGGAAAACAAACATAAGAGTAACCGCGAGCACAAACACAGCAATGCGAGGACGGAGCGGAGAGAGGCGGAGGGCGACAGCTGGATTGTGACTGGAGCGCTGATGGTAGGAAGTAGCGTAGTATCCGGAAGCGATCCGGAAATGGAGGGAGAATTGGCTGATGAGGATAGTGGAGGTAATGAATGGAAATTGATAGAAACTCGGAAAAGAAAGAAAAATTGGGGACAAATCTCAGAAACGGAAAGTGAAAAGGGAAATCACCAGACAAGAAGGAGGAAAGAAGAGTATAAAGTTTTGCTGAAGTTTGCTACCGAGTCCGTAAATGTCATAAACCCATTGAAATTAACAAAAGCACTTAAAGAAAAATTAGGAACAGTTGAAAGTATAAAGACATTGAGGGATGAAAAACTGATTTTGTTCTGTACAGATGATAGACAACAAAAAATGGCCCTGGGTCTAAAATCACTCCTTGGACACAAAGTAGTGTGCTCAATCCCAGAAGAGAAGACTTGGGTTAGAGGTGTAATAACAGGGATCCCAACTGATGTTTCAGCTGAGAAAATCTTAAGAAATATATCTGGGGCAACAGTAAAGGATGTCAGGCGGCTCAAGTGCCTTAGAAATAATGAGAAGACTGACAGCCTTTCAGTAATGTTAAACTTTGATGAGAACAAATTGCCTGAGAGAGTATATTTAGGCTTTATGAGCTACAATGTCAGGCCATGTGTTCCCCCGCCGCTAAGATGTTACAAATGCCAAAAATTTGGCCACGTAGTGGCAGTTTGTAAAGGAAAACAGAGATGTGCACGGTGTGGAGGTGAGCATGAATATGGTAAATGTGGGCAAGGTATTAAACCAAAATGCTGTAATTGTGGAGGAGAGCACAGTGCAGGATATGGAGGTTGTTCAGTAAGGAAGAATGCAGTGAAAATACAAAATATCAGAGTGGCAGAAGGAATATCATATTCTGAGGCTATAAAGAAAGTAAAACAAGCACCCAAAGTAATTGAAACAAGGACAACAGTACCACAACAAAAGGCAGTGGCGAAAGAGCAAAGTAAAGAGAGTGAAGTGATTGTTGATAAAGTCTCATTCGTAGCATTCATAGCAGAAGTGGTGAATTGTTCCGCCCAAACTGAAAGCAGGACAGAGAGAATTAAAATCATTATTAGAGCGGCAGAAAAGTACTTGGAGTTAGAAGAAGTTACAGTAGATATGATAAATGAAAAGCTTAAGTCACAAACAGTAATCAGTCCGACAGAAAACAGTCAAACATGTGGTGGTACATAATGGTGTTAACAATAATGCAATGGAATGCAAGAAGTTTAATTGCCAATGGTCAAGAATTCAAAAAATTTATCGCAAATCAAGAAAGTAGTCCGGACATTATATGTGTTCAAGAAACGTGGCTGAAACCTCAATTAAATTTTTTAATTCACGGTTACATTTCAATCAGAAAAGATAGAAACAAAGGAAATGGTGGTGGGGTAGCAACATTTATTAAACAAGATATTGGGTATAGAAAAGTTGAGGTAAATGGGGAGCAAGAGGTTGTAGTGGTGGAAATATGGGAAGGTGTATATAGTATTAGAATAATTAACTTTTACAATCCATGTGACCGGTTAAGCAAGGATAAGCTAGAAATTATTGGAGGAAAAGGAAGTAATAAAGTGGTGTGGTGTGGTGATTTTAATGCCCACAACACGTTATGGGGGAGTAAAAACACAGATAGTAATGGACTGATTGTAGAAGACATGCTCGATTGGGGAGGATTAGTGTGCATCAATGATGGTGGCTATACAAGAGTTGATTTGTCACAAGGAAAATATTCAATATTAGACTTAACTCTAGTCTCTGAATGTTTAGCAAGAAAATGTGATTGGAAAGTATTGAATCACAGTACAGTTGGGAGTGATCATTTCCCTATCAACAGTACGATCGGTTTAGATGTAGCACAAATTGTGACGGAAAGAATGCCGAGGTGGAAATTTAAATCAGCCGACTGGGACAAATTTAAAGAGGTGTGCAGTAACAGAATGTCAGCGCTTTAATTACTCAGTTAGTGAAGAGTAAGTAATTGTGGAACAATCCCAACTCGATGTGTGTTACAGCTGTAGGTCACTACATAGAGCGCGAGGGGAGGGAACTTTGTGCTAACCCCAGTGCTCATGACAGGACATAAGGGTCATGTAGTCTGTAGCTGTGACAACTTACATGTGGGTTTATCTCTATAGCCACACAAATATAAACAACGTTTAATATATAAATATATTGTTTAATACTAAATCTATTTAGTATTATTCTTATTATAGAATTATATTGACGTCATTATAGAAAGTTTTATTTCTAAAACTGAGGTAATTAAAATGGACTTTTGAGATGAGAGAAAATAAATGTATAATCGTTGAACTTTGAGTATTTTTATACTTATCTATCTCTCTCTTTATGAAGTTTCCATCTCCAGGACACATTAAGTTTTAAGTGCACATGAAATGTTCATGTCAGTAAAGCTGGGTGTGATTTCTATAACCTTATCACTCAATTAAATAAAGTCACAATTGTATTGTAAAAATGTTAGTACACTTTACTGAACTATAGTTTCTCCTCTTTTTTAGGGAGCCCGCCTGGTCACTCCTTGGAGAAAAGAAAACAAGACCCGCAAATCCGTGATCACGAATTCGTCCCCTCAGTTTATAAACCGTACTCACGGATTATTAAACTGTTCCCTCAGTTTTACAAAGCATGCGCATGAGGTAACAATCCGTGCTCTCAGATTTGTAAACTGTACCCTCAGGTTTTGTAATCCGTACCAACAAATTCATAAACCGTGCGCACGCTTTCGCAATCTGTACCCATGGTTGTGCAGACGGTACTCACTGATTTGTAGCCCCTCCCTCATTTGACACCTGAAGTCCACAAGCACAACAGCTCCACAAACAACGTGTTTAAACTTCATATTTTTTTTATATATGATAGAGGGTTGGATGACCGTACTTCAAGAGGAGAAGGTAAAAACCAATACAATACGAATAATGCACAGATTCCTTGGCTTAATACAATTGTATAAAGTTATTTAATAATAACATATTAACCAAATAAGTATTTAAATAATTATATAAAGTTGCAGAACTATTTAAAATTGAATGCTACTTTTAAATGCATGAATGAAAGTAGCAACTGATTAAACTAGATTTGCAAAACCTCCGTAATTTTGCGTAAAATCCTTGGACCTCACACCTACCAGCACCCCTACAGCTCCATTGTTTTCCTGCTTTTGTTGTGCAAACGCCCCCATCACCTGTGAGGCCTGGCTCATTTGCATTTGTTCACTCAGAGTAGCTCAGATCCAAGGCAGGCCAAACCTCTGTCTGTGACGGAAATCTGAGTCAGGCCGCACAGGTGATGGGGCGTTTGCACAACAAAAGCAGGGCTGAAGAACTGTGAAAATCTCAACAGGGGGGGAAATCACACCTCGGGACCCGCACCAGAAAAAAAAATCCAGTAAACCTAGTGTTAAAATATTATTTCTTAAAATATCTCATCTCCGCAAGCATTGTGACACTCCGGGAGCTTGTGAAGATTGCGGGAGCTGACCTGTCGAAATTGGAGGACCTGGCAGCGTGTATGGGAATGCGGTCCCTGTGTGTTGTCTGTCAACTCTTACACCACAGGAGGTCCTCCCTAACATCTGAGGAGTGTGTTCAGCTGAAGGACTATCAGTATACAGAGACCGGTCCTGCAGAGGAGGAACCCTTTTCCCAGCTGAACATCGCTCCTGACCTCGACGGGTGTGAAGGTCCCCTCCTGCAGTGCTGGGGCGAGGGGGAGATGGACTTTGGGACAGTGTCGGGGAAGCTGCTCTACAGAGCCAGTGTTAAAGTTTTAAATAAGAATAAACTGAGTGTGAGGGTCGACACCCCATGGAGAAATGTACTTGGTTTTAATAATGATATTAAACCAGACTGGAGACACTGTACAAACTACCGTTAACCAAAAAGACTGCCGACCTCCAGTGGAGGATTTTACACTGTATTCTCTCTGTGAACTTTTATCTCTGTATTAAACCCTGATGTTACACACAACTGTCCTTTCTATTCACAGAGACAAACTAAGCTTGGCACCAGAGCTAAGCTAATGATGATGATTATTATCAGTTAACCTAATTTATTTGAATTTTATTTATTTATTTATTGAGTCATGCTGATTGTTTTTTAAGTGACTTGTGCAAATAAAGGATCTCTCTACACTCAGAGCATCATGGAATAACAACAAATTGGGTTTTTTCATCTAATAAATAAACTATGAATTACTCCAACTATTTATAATGTAACAAAAACACAGTGAAATAAAATACATTCCCATAAACAAAAAACACACAAAATATCCTGATTGCTGGATAAATAGTTTAATATGTGATTTGTAATGACAAAGTTCCACAGTCATAATGTCACACAATCATAACAAACAGACTGTAGGATTACAATTAAAACCAGGTATTAAAATAATATCTACAGCATTTTAAATGGATATATATATGGATGTATTTCTAAAATCTAACCAAAAAAGTAAACAAATTGTTTTTACTCTTACCATCTGATGATCAAATTCGTGAGATTTAAATGTATTCAGTTTTAAATACAGGAGAGATGATCAGTGGTGCTGCATTTTTACCTCCTTCATTTAAACAAGCGGTGAAGAAAGGATAGAGTTCCTCAGTGAAAGTCTGACCAGTGAAAGAGTAGATATGAGATCTGGACTTCACATCATAAAAGGAGACCAGACCCTCCTCATAATCCACAAACACCCCCACAACCTCCACCTTCTCTCTCAGTGTGAGGCGGACAAAGGGATGTTCACAAGCCTTATACTCATTCTCATTCCTCAGTACCACAGTCCAGAATCCATCCTGAGGATTCAGTGTAACTGCCCTCTTCCTGTTAATGTTCTCTCTCGCAACTCCTAATGACCAGCCAGTTTTCCCTCTGACCTGCACCTCATAATAAAACCTCCCTGAGGAGAAACTGTGCTTTCCCAGAACACGGATAGATGGATTACACCTCTGTGGTGTATCAGGGAGATTCTGTCGTCTGTCTCCATGTGTCACTTGTTTTCCATCAGCAGACAGGATGAGATCAGGATGAGCTGTATCAGGATCCAGGGTCACATCCACTGAGAGAAACACACAGTGTGTGATGAGTAAACATGTAAAAAATATTACATCATCATCCAGTGGATCTGATTCATTATCGATTTATAAAAGATTGTAGAACATTTTTTTTTATTTTATTTCATGAAATAAAAAATACAAAATACTAAAATACAGTTTATAATATGAGTCTATTACAGATAATTTATTATATATAATAAATATATGATAAATGTGTTTGTAATTTTTGTTTTTCAGGAAATACACAGAAAGGGTCACAGAACATGAGAGAAAAACATTTGAGGTAAAAACGCTGAGTGTCTCTAGTGATAAATATCTGGTACGTTTTACATTTAGAAATAAAACATGGGACTCTCAAGTGATTGAGAGAAAACAGTTTGTTTTTTATTCTTTTTTAACTGTATGATTATAAATCTTTCAGCCTTCTTTGTCCAGCAAAACAACAACATTCTCCTCTGATAGACAAAGTATTTTATACTCATCACTTTTCCACATACACCGTGTAACAAATCATTCAGGATCATTCATTATTTCCACACAATGTTTTACTCACATCAAGAATCTTTCATTTCTACAAGTGAAGCTGAATTCAATCCGATCATGAAGCTGAACAGTGAAGGTAAAGCTGCACTGATCCAATAAATAACAGCCATCAATCATACAGATGTCTTGTGTAATTTTACTTTGTGCTCTCTCTCTCTCTCTGTCATTAGTGAGAACATATGGAGTTTTTGCTGATTCTGATGATAAATATCGAAGTAAAATTTTCCTTTTGCATCTTTACTTTATTGATGTATTTGTGTTTGTGATTTTTATCACTCAGGAAAGACAGAAAGAGTCACAGACTATGAGAGAAACACATTTAAGGAAAGATCTTGATAAAGATGGACAAAATAGTTCAGTAATTATCTCTATACAGAAAACTGTGTCTGTAGTTTAGGTCTGAAAAAAAAAACAAAAAAAAAACACAGGCCTGAATTTCTACACGTTTTCTTTAACTGGTACAAAAATATTTTATCAAAGACACTAGTTTAGGGTGTCAGTTAGTGTTAGTGTAAAAATATATTTTTGTAGAATACATTCATCACTTTTATGTTCAAGTTTATTTTACACACACACACACACACACACACACACACACACACACACACACACACACACACACACACACACATACACTTTTTAAAAGTATATTTTTAAAAAGTACATATTAAATGTATTTTCTAGTAATGTGATATGCTTGCAATATATTTCTGACAGTTTTATACTAAGACAATAACAATTTCATGTTGCAGGACACTGGGAACTTGGAGGAACTTGAACAAGTCATAATTGATATT
Source organism: Tachysurus fulvidraco (assembly GCF_022655615.1). Classification (NCBI taxonomy): domain Eukaryota; kingdom Metazoa; phylum Chordata; class Actinopteri; order Siluriformes; family Bagridae; genus Tachysurus; species Tachysurus fulvidraco. Next base: position 23,026,962 of record NC_062536.1, read on the forward strand.
ACTGTGACCCCAAAGCCTGGAGCTTCTACAAGCAACAGCCCAAAGAACCTTGGGATCGTCATAGAGGGCGTCATCACAGAACTTGGAGATATTGCAAGGGCTTGCTCTGTCCTCCTTGGCTTGACCTACGTGCTGAATCTCGATTATCCCAGCCAGCTGAAGTACACCTTTGAGGTGTTCCAAAAACTTTTCTTGGAACTGGATGATTCAAAGCTTTCAAACAAAGTTTAGTCCCTCAAGAGCAAACTTCAGGCTTGAAATGAGACTGTATTGCAGTGTAGACTTTTGTGCTACACAATGTTCATCTTCTACAGAGCTTGAGAATTGCACATTTGAGTGCTATATTTGTAAGTTGGCACTGTTTTGTCGCACTTTTATTATTTATGTTTTGGCACATGCCATTATGGAGTATCAGCATTTTGTCCTTTTCAAAGTTCTGGTTTGAAATGCGTGAGCAAACTTCTGGCTTGAAAATGAGACTGTTGCAGTGTACATGTTTTGCTACACAATGTTTAGCTTCTACAGAGCTTGGGAATTGCACATCTGAAAGTTCTATGTTTGTAAGTTAGCACTGATTTGGACTCTTATCCCACGAATGTCAGTGAGATTTCTAGTTCAAAGTACAAAATGTTTTTTATTCCGTACAAATTACACTTTTCTGCTTTTGTTTTGGTACATGCCCCTCTGGAGGATTTTTCTTTTAATATCATTATTGACCCAATTTAGTGGATAAGCATGGAATCAGGTTTATGGACTCATCACCATTCTGTATGTCATTTATATTTGTTTTTACAAAATAGTTTAAAGTCAGCATTCTGTCTGGTTTGAAATGCAAGATCCAACTTCTGGCTTGAAATGAGACTGTGGTTGCAGTGTACAATGATGTGCTACAATGTGTCTAAAGCACAAAAGTGAATAAAATTGTTAATAAAATTCTTATTTGAGTATTTAAGTTCTGTACTTTCTGGGCTATATTATTCATAAGAAAGGAATATTTAGATTTAATTAATTACATTGATTAAATTCAAATCAATGTGCAGATTAATGTAGATGATTACTCAATTATGATATGTAGAATTAAATTAATTTTTATTAGTACTATTTACACATTAGGGAGTTTATCTTTTTCAAATCTACTCAATATTTTTGTTTAGATTATAATTAATTCTGTACTGTTTTCTATTCAAATCTACTCATAATAAATGGATAACTATTAAGGGTTTCTTTTAATTAGTATTTACTCAATACCAAACCTTGTGAAATTTAATTAATGATATTGCTTGTAATCTGTTGCCTCATTTTTATTGAGTAGATATGGTGTATCTTTTCTTACAGTGTATATGAGAATTATATTTACCAGAGGTGCACATCTGCACAGATGGAGAGCCAACCTGTTGTCTTTTGATGTTACTTAAAACTGCATAATAAAAGAAATAAGTTCAATATTTATTGAAGTTACTCCATCTTTATCATTGTACTTTGCCATAACTCTTTGTTTACAATTACCAGATATTGGTGTGGGGACTTCAAATAAACTGATGAAATGCTTCAATGTTTGATGACTGACTCTTCAGTACCCTTGCTGTTCCTGGGTTTACGAAGGCTTGCTGCATCTAAAAAATTAATACAATTAAGAGCTCAAAATATATCTTGGTTCTTTTTGCTAATGTAACCGGAGTAAACTAGTGTGCTCTTACACCAAAGGGGACCTTAACTGCAATCCTGCCCTTCTGTGGGGAAAGATAAAAGAATTGTTTTAGCATTCTAGAGATCACACTTTCAAAGATAAAACTACACAAGAAGAAATCAATAGCCAAGTCTTTAGTTAGCAAGCTAAATAATGTATTCAATTAATTAACGGGATATAGCACAATTAAAACCATTTACTCCAGAAATCATTCACTGCATAACTCTGAATATATGCTTTTTTCTTTAAAAGCTTAAATTTCAACTTTCATTTAAAAAAAAGAATGAATTAATTAACATTCATTTTCACAAATTTTCACATTTTTGCACATAGGTTCCATTCTGTTGTGATTAATATTACATGTTACATCATGAGAAGCTACTGTAAAAAAATGTCCTTTAATTGTTTGACTTTGGAGAAGTTGGGATGAAGCTCAAGGATTGTCCTCTACACCGCCTACTACATCAAGAGATATCTTGCAAAAGTGAAAATGGAACTCTGAATTTTTTAACATGCACACAAAACCTTTTTATCGCTCACATACAGTGGCAAAGATCCAAGTCCCTTTACTGTAAACATCTGACCCAATATCTAAATACGAGTCCCTTTACTGTAAACGAACTAGATTATATATATATAAATTTCTATATTTCTGCAGAAATGTCAAACATCAAATTTTCACAAGTCCCAAAAGAAACCCAAACCGATCAGACAAATTATACTTACATTTTTAAATAAGGAATAAGATTATATATCTGTGAGATATATCTGTGAAACTCTAGGTTTATTACTTAATTTCAAGGTCAAATTTGAGTTTCTGATTTCAGTCAATTATATGACAACCGGGTCTCCATTGGTACATTCCCAGAAGTGTTCAACCAGCTAAGATCAATCTAAAAGCAAGACATGTAATAGTCTGTTGGGTCAGAAAGGAATTCAGGGGAACTTCTAATCCACCAAAGGCCTCTTTTACTTTGGCTTATGTTAAGACCCTTACACCATGTCTGAAACATGTTGCTGGTAGTATCATGCTTTGGGAATGCATTGCTGCATCTGGGCTAGGACAGCTTCCCATACGTATTCAGAAATATGCCAGTAAACTCTGAATGTATTTGGCAAGACATCTGTCCATGAACTGAATCTCAAGAAAAAAAATGGCTCATACACCAAGATAATGACCACAAGCACCGAAGTCTGTTTACCAAAGAATGAGCTCTCAATTTGTTTCTAGAAAGATAAGACACATTTTGCTTATTTTAGATGAAAAGATGAAGTTTCAAAAGGTTGGTGAAACTGATTTCACTTAAAGTGCAGGGACTGAAGCTCACCTGTCTTTGAAGAATGGAGCTAATAACTCTCTCTTTCTTGTGTGATCCCTCTTTTCTCATGCACGCTCTCACTGGCTCCTCATCCACTCTTGAATCATCCTCTGAAGAGTCCTGAGTAGGTTTCCATTCATCAGCCTCTTCGTCTTCAGTGGCGCTCACCAATTGTTTAGTGCTCTTATATTGTGTGTGGATATCTTGTTTATTAATTTCAGCTTTCACTCCAATCGTTTGTCCAACGCTGTTTGTAATAGATCATCATTTGTTTTTAAACAAGTTAAAGAAGGGCTAAAATTGTAAACTCACTGGTGTTTCTTCCTTTGACTGCACAGATTTATTTCTCTTCTGCAGTTGGTAATGTCTATGCTCTGTCATCTCTTCAGAATCTGCCTGTGTTACATTCAGAAGACATGCTTACCAACTGTTTACAGAAAAAAAGACAATATTTAGATCCAAATTAAAAAATGTAGAGTTTATTCATACCAGATTCTTATGCGGCTGGAAAAGCCTTTTTCTCACAGGCTCCAGCCCATCTTCTTCCTCCGAAAGAGGACACGGTCTCCTCTTTGTCATGACCCTTCTTTCTCCTTTCTCTTTTCTTTTTCTTTGCTGCATATGTTGAAATTGTCAATGTCGACAGGTATCTGCTACTCTGTACTTCCTCTGCTGGGTCCTCAACTGTGCAAAGCAATTGAAAAAATTAATACAAGCTGATAGCTGCTATGGCATAATAGGTAGGTCTGCCATTAATTTAATTAACTAGCCTAGATAAAATCTTTTGGCTGTATGTTCGTCATGACACATAAAGGTTGCCACTTTCCTGTATGTTTTATGTCCCAGTTGCTGCTTGGCCTGTTGAAATAAAGAAATCAGAAAATTACAGAACACTAAAATACATGCATCTTTCACCATTCTTCACTGTATTAAAAAAACACAAGGTAAAAGTTCTCTCACTCCAGTCCATACTTACACAAATGATGCAGCCACCATTCTTAGTTTTTGCTGCCGTCTCGACCTCTTCGGTAGTCATGTCGATGACGACACCCTTTCGGTGGCCAGTTGTAGCGATGATGTATCTGCCCAGAAACCCAAAAAATATTCTCAGTATTTGGTCGGTTCACCAGCTGCTTCTCAAGATCATCTGTAAAAGACAAAGAGCACTAACACTTATGCCATAGTGATGGTCTTTAATTAAGGAACACACCAGGAGAACACACTGACCACAGAAGAGCCACAAAGACCCACCAAAATCTATCCTGGACAACATCCAAGTCATCCGACATGCATAAAAACCCAGTGTCTACATATAAACCCCTTTAAACACCTTAACCCAGAGCTGGGCATTATGAATATGCAAGGGTAACATTTTAGCTCTGTATTCACCCTAAAATCTATAGAAACCAAAAGACATCTTAGTCATTAGAACACCACAACTACAAGCCCAGTTAATACATGCAAGCCCCTATATATTATAAAAACTGCAAACCTTTACCTTAACAAATTTGGGCTCATATAATCATTTTTCTAAGATTCTTGATCAATTTATATATAAAATAATTGCAATGAGCAGGGATCCATAACCAGTATTGCAGCAATATTCACAGGAGCCATTTCAAGGAATGCATTGTGTATTTTGGCATCAACAAGTCTCTCTGAAATTATAAATAGAATTTATTATACAGGAGTTTCTCCATTAATGACATGTTAAGCAATGGAGTTAGAGGTTTGTATTTCAAACTCACCAGACTTTGATCGGCGCATGCTAAGCTGGTGCCCGACTACATTTCGCCCAATATCTATTAGACGATCCCTCAATTCAACCAAGAGCATTTATCCTCTTGGTTCCAAGTCTCACAGATTGTGGTGACATGTTTAAAATGTATTTAAGGAAAGGCACAACATTCATCAAGTACAGTCTCTGAGTTGTTGGTTTAAAGCCTTTCTCTTGGAGGTGTGCCACAAAACTGTAAAGTCAAAAATACAAATTAGGCCATGTCTCCTACTCTACCTGAGACTGATAATCTTTAAAATTTAGTTCTTACTTGCGGACTCTACTATTTTTCAGGAAAAGTAGATCGACATTTGGAATTCTCGAGTCTGCCATAAATTCCAGAAAATGGATCACATGAGTGGCTCAGTGCTTGGCATTTTATTGTGTATTCCTGCTTTGTATATGGCCCCTAAACTCTTCAACTAGTCTTACTGAGAGGACACAAAGATACATTTTAAAAACCTAAAATCCTAAATCATTTGTCAAAGTTTTACGATGTCACGGTGAGTTATACAATGTCACTTATCCTTCAAGTTAGTAGCAATTATTTTGGTAGAAGTGTCGAACATATTTACCATACTGAGGGGCTTTATTGGGCGAAAAGGGTTTGTTTTGTTTATACTTATCTAGCTGAAATAAAAAAAGTATGTAAAACAGATCAAAGGTAATTTATCAAAAGTAAATTAAAACTTCATGTACTTCAGACATGTACGTATCAGAGAAATACCATACTCACGTTTGCCCGGTTTGCTGAAGCATGTACATGCTTGAGCTCATGGTTTCTTTCAACTTCACACTGGAGCAGTTGCTTGACCACTTTAAGCTCAGCAAACAAAAGATGGCAGTTCCTGCAGCCAGGTGAAGGTGTCCTCAACAGAGAATGTTTTCTTTGGATCCTAGCCAATTGGTTAGGTTTGCTTCCAGAGGGCGAAGGCATATCTGAGATGGAATGCTCATTGGGAGCCTTGCTGGCAGAGTGAGGAGGAGGATGCGTATTTGGAGTAGAATGTGCACAGGGAGTCTCCACTGCAGAGTGAGAGGTGGGTGGCATGGTCACTGTGAGCCTCACTGCCAGAGTCTGAAATAGAATGCATATTTTGATTTGTGTGCCATTTCTTGGGTGTGTTGGGCCTGGATAGAGAAACACACAGAGTAGAGGCGGATGGAGTAGTAATTACATGCCGAGAGTTTACCTGAGACAGGTGAGCGACCGGCCGGGGAGCTTCCAGCGCGGCTTTCCGCTCCCATAGCTCGGCCTGCTTCACCTGTAGGTCGCGGATTTGCTTCTCCACGGCCTCCAGCTCCAGTTCCACCGATTTTAGCTTGAAAGTGTCCTCACCTGCACTCAAAGGCAGAGACATAAATGACAATGTTGTAGAGCAAGAACAACAGAGATAATTGGTGTGAAAGCGGTAGCCAGGCTAACAGGCCGGTATTGCGTGATGATAACCAGCTAGCAGCGGGCACTGGGAGAGCAGATAAATAAAGAAATCAAAGGTAAGTAATTAAAGTATATGCACGAGATAAATCTACTTTTAAGATTCTATTGCCGGGATAAATAGCAACTCAGGATAAATTGAGATTGAATGAAGATACTCAGCCAAGCAAACAAATGTAACGTGGCAAATAATTCCAACACTGCATTTATATGATGCTCGAATCTAACCGCAACACAACCATACGTGCCTACCCGGCGGCTAAGGCTATCGGTGAGCCCCCACTGTCGTCGGTAATGCAGGTTCAGTGGCCCCCGGGTCCGTATGGCATAACACAAAACCAAATTCAAGTACGGCTACAAGCTTGGAGGATGCGAGAGCTCCAAATCCGCTGCTGCTGCTACACAGAACCTGCATTAGTTAAAGCTAAATTTATCACAGAAAGTTACTGTTAAAGCTTAATTTACCACAGAAAGTTATTGTAGAAGCTTAATTTACCACAGAAAGTTACTGTTAAAGCTAAATTTACCACAGAAAGTTATTGTAAAAGCTAAATTTACCACAGAAAGTTAATTTACCATAGAAAGTTACTGTTAAAGCTAAATTTAACACAGAAAGTTATTGTAAAAGCTAAATTTACCACAGAAAGTTAATTTACCATAGAAAGTTACTGGTAAAGCTAAATTTACCACAGAAAGTTATTGTAAAAGCTAAATTTACCACAGAAAGTTAATTTACCATAGAAAGTTACTGTTAAAGCTAAATTTAACACAGAAAGTTACTTTTAAAGCTAAATTCACCACAGAAAGTTCTTGTAGAAGCTTAATTTACCACAGACAGTTACTTGGTTTTGGAAAATGTACAATGACCCCCCCATCACAGGGTCCTAACCTGCGTGGATGTAGCGGGAGCCAAGGGTGAGGCACTGGCCAGCGCATGTTATTGCACAGCTATCGCTCTGTCAGACTTTTGATATATTTTTTAAAGGAAATAATAACAGAGAGGTGAGCCACTGGAGTGAGTGGGTCAGTCTCCAAGTTAAAGATTTCTTTAGAGAGAGATTAAATGTGTTGTTTTATTTATGTATTTATGTATTTATTATTTCATTGTTTAATTAATTATTTATTTGTTTGTTTATTAATTTTTGGAAAAAAAAATTATTTTTGAATTACTGGTCTATTTTAGGTTTTTAAACACAAATATTTAATGAATTTTAGGACACATCATCAGCAGTGCACCTCAGGCTCAACGGGTGTTTTGGCCTTTGATCACTGAACACCCTCCTCTGAGGCGGCCAGCCGTAGGTGGATCAAGCCTCGGCTTGTGTCCCATGTCCAATCAGAAGCTAACTAGTGCTAACGCTAAGTAACTCCTCCGTATGGGTGGAGTCATTGAACTATTTTGCCTATTAACCTATTTTATCTATCTATTTATTTGTCTATAATGGGCTCTAATTTGCTCTTAAAAGAAGAGAGTGGAAGTGAAGGAGAGCAGAATGGGAGAGAACTTGTCTCTATCTTTAACGCTACCATTTTGCTACTGTTATTGTTAACATTATTATTATTATTATTAGTGTAGAGTATTATTTCTGTCAAAAAGCCAAACAAGTGAAAATGGGAAGCTAACATGGTGTGGGTGCAGTGTGGTGCATGATGTGCTGTCGTGTGGTTGGTGCTAGCCACCAGTAGAAGTCTTGGCCCCATTTAAGGTCTGTTGGCCCCAGACCACCGCCCTGCGTGCTGTCCTAGTGGACCCAGGGAGGCCGGCTACAAACCTCACCCAGCCAAGAATGTCACTTGTTAACACCGCAAGGTTTCCCGAGACATTCTGGCAGGGTCGACGAACTGGTTCGCGAACGGGTCCAACGCTGTCCTAGTAGACCCACGGAGGCCAAAAGTTCACCTCGGAGGCCGTATACTCACCTAGGGTCCGGGAAGCGTTGCAGGGGCACTAGCCAAGCACCTCTTCGTTAACACCGCAAGGTATCCGAGATGCTCGGTTCGTTCCCTTTTCCTAGCTAAACCAGGGGTCCAGAGTGCAATGCAAAAAGCATCACCCCCAGATGGCCCTGGGCGGGTCCCCAAGGGTTAAGCGTACATCAGCGGATTCTTCCCTACGTCATTCCAAGGCTGTCACCGATGGAATAGTTTCGGGAAAAATCAGGCTTCTACTGATGTAGCCGCCCCCCAGCTCGAATCTCTATGGATCAAGCTGAAACTGTGTGCCTAAAATGAACCTTTTTCACCAGGACGGTAGAAATTTAAAATTTCTTGTGTGCTTTCAACTTTGATGTCATCAGACACAGTAGAACATGATGCACATGACAAAAAAAAAACAGCATGTCGATAGCTCGAACGGTTGCTGAGATATTAGCCTTTGATTCTGTTCCCAGAATCCTCTCTGTGCATTTAGGCGGAGCTTATGCAAAAACGGCTAATCTGCAGTATTAATTATGCAAATTGGATTTTTTTCCGATATAATTAATGTAAATACATACGTAAATATAATTCTGAGTGAAATATTTGATTTATATTGATTTAGGGTTCTAATATTGAGTTACAACGGGCGAAATTAAAATTTTTCGTGCCCTTTTAATTTTGATGTCATTTAAAACAGTAGATTATGCTGAACACGGCAAAACAAACAGCATGTCGATAGCTCGAACGGTTGCTGAGATATTCGCATTTAATTCTGCTCTTTTTACAAGACCCAGAATCCTTTGCTGTGCATGAGAAATTAGACGCAGCCCACCGACAAATGTCGCCATCTGCTGCATTAACTAGGTAATTTCATGCATTTTGGGTTAGGTATAAAGAATATAGGTATATTTATAATTATAAATGTATAAATAGGTAAATATAAATAAATCAAATATAGGTATATAGGTATATTCATAATTATAAATGTATAAATAGGTAAATATAAATAAATCAAATTTAACAATTTTTTTTATATATAAAATTTATATATTAATTTTTTTTATATATAAAGTCCAAATTGGATTAATCCCAATTAGGTTAGATTCATTTTAAATCAATTAAAGCTTAATTACTTCCCAAATTATTTTAACTAATCAATCAATACTAAATTAAATTAATCTGACAATTTAATTTAATTGATGAATGTAATAAAATTTTTAACTCAACCAATTTAATTAACTAATTTGGTTCAATTTAGGCAATCAAGCTTTAAGGTATTAGGCCTATTTTTGATTTTAGGGTTAAGATTTAGAGCCTTTTGGTTCCAATTCAAGTTGTCTTTTTTTGGGGTTAATCTCCACAGTTATCATTAGTATTTTGACGAGAGATACTTTTAAAATTTGATTTTAGGTTTTAGAGCCAAATCTTAACGTTAGGGAATTTTGGGGCCAAGATTGGTTAAGTTTAAGGTTTGGAAGTCAGATTAGCGCATCAGTCCGAATTGGAGGTTATCAGTTAAGGTTAGGGTAAAGGTTAGGTTTAGGGCTAGGTTTTAGGGTTAGGTTTAAGATAAAGGTTAAGTTTAGGGCTAGGTTTTAGAATTAGGCTAGGTTTAAGATAAAGGTTAAGTTTAGGGCTAGGTTTTAGAATTAGGCTAGGGTTAAATGTTAGAGTTAGGGCTAGGTTTTAGGATTAGGCAACGGTTAGGTTTAAAGCTAGGTTTTAGACGACGGTTAGGTTTAGGGTTTGAGGTTAGGTTTTGAGATTAGATTATGGTTAGGTTTAGAGCTAGGTTTTAGGATTAGGCGACGGTTAGGTTTCTGGTTGAGGTTAGGTTTAGGGCTAGGTTTTAGAATTAAGATAGGTTTAAAGGTTAAAGTTAAAGGTAAAGTTTAGGGCTAGGTTTTAGAATTAGGCTAGGGTTAAATGTTAGAGTTAGGGCTAGGCTTTAGGATTAGGCGACGGTTAGGTTTAAAGCTAGGTTTTAGGCAACGGTTAGGTTTAGGGTTGAGGTTAGGTTTAGGGCTAAGTTTTGAGATTAGATTATGGTTACGGTTAGAGCTAGGTTTTAGGATTAGGTGACGGTTAGGGTTGAGGTTAGGTTTAGGGTTAGGTTTTGAGATTTTGCAGATGACGGCCGATGTCAATGGCTCCGTGTAGGACTTTATCATATCCTACAGAGTGTGGAAAACCACAGGAGAGGTGTACTAGTTTTAGTCAGTGTTGTGAGTGTATTAGCCTAGTGTGAATTGATTGTGGGTATGTGTTTTTAATATATATTTGTCCGAAGACATCCGAGCAAGGTTAGGGTTAGGGGTTAGGGTTAGGGGTAATAGGGATAAATGCGAAAGTGCATCCCCCTGCATCAGGGGGTGCACTTCATTTCTATAGGTCCTAGGAGGCTGAAATTTGGTATATATACTAATTAGGGGGCGGGAAGTCGATTGCACATGGTTTCAGCTCGATAGCACCACCACCAGTCGAGATACAGTATTGCACATTATTTTCCTATGGGTTTATGTACAAAATTAGGGTTATGTGTTAGGGTTGTGTTAGGGTTAGGGTTAGGTTAGGGGAAAATGAAACGTAACTCTGGGAAGGTGACCCAGAGACAACGTTGTGCACGGGCCAGCCTCCCGGGCCTTGTTTTCGGCCATCACCACCACGGCGAACGAAAGAACATCGCTTATTTAGAGTTATGAGCTTAAAGTGCTCTCATAAAGTTCGAGGTCGGTCTGAATTAAAGTTCCGACCTCAGATGACGCCTAAGGTTATGTTTAGGGCTAAAGGTTAGGTTTACGGTTCAAAAAAAATTAGTGTTACGAACGCACTTTAAATCTCTGGTTATGTTTAGGGCTGGGAATTAGGTTTAGGGTTCTAAGAATTAAGGTTAGAGCTAACGGTTAGGTTTAGGGCTAGAAAACCGGTTAAGGTTAGGGCTTAGGGCTAGAAAACCGGTTAAGATTAGGGCTTAGGGCTTGAAAACCGGTTAAGGTTAGGGCTTAGGGCTAGAAAACCGGTTATGTGTTAGGGCTTAAATCTGGAAACTTGCGGTTATGTTTTGGGTTCAGGAATGGAGAACGCACTAAATACTATTTAGGGCTAAGGGTACAGACTAAAATTAAAGTCCTCTTTAGCCCAACGAAATCCTAAATGTTGAGACACGTCATCAGTAGTAAACCATAGAGTCACAGGGTGTTTCAGCCTTTAATTACTAGACACCCTCATCCATGGCGGCAAGCCGTAGGTCGTAGGTCGATCGAGGGAAAAAGTAAGGAACCGGCACCCCCTCTCGAGGGACCGGAAATGCACGGGCCATCCCCTGGGATTCTGCTCTCCGTCGATCCCCGGGCCATGTCTGAGAAACCGTGTTAAGGGAACACACTCCCCGTTTATTGTAGTGGACCTCCGTCCACTGCTGTTGAGCTCTATGGCTCATGATTAATGAGGAACCTGAACTTATCCTTGTCTGTGACACTGAAAATGTTTTAATAAAATAAATTGTTTTTTTGTTTTTTTATTTTGTTATTTTTTTTTTAGTGTTTTTTGTTTTTTTTTTATTTATTTTTTTTTTTGTGTTTTTTAAATTTCAATGAACCCAAAATAAGTAAATGAAATGTTTTTAATAATACTAAAAGAAAAACCAAACTAAAACGGCATCAAAACCTGGAAAACTTTTTTTTTGTTGTACCCTGTCGCGACGTTTCAACCTCTACGGTCTTCTTCAGGCTAGGGTACAAAACAGCAATGAAAAAAAACAAAATAGATATATATATTCACAAAAATAAACTGTTGGCATAAGGCAATACAGAGATGTTGCTCAGTGAAAAGCCAAACCTCAAATGAGCAGCCTCTGTCCCTCTCTCCTATATATAGCCTCCCTCTCTCACACACACGCGGCCCCTCCCTTTCTTTCCCCTCCAAAAAAGTTTTTATCCAAAGCACAATGTTTTTTCCTTTTCTTTTTGTTTTTAGCAAATCTTAGGGTAAAGAAATAAAAATGTATAGTAGGATGTTCTGTATTTATATAAAAAAATATATACATATATATAATAATATCATTTAATCTTAATTGTAATACTTTTCTAAAAAATATTATTAATAATAATAATTATAATAATTATAACTTATAATAGGTTATACTATATAACAAAACATGTGTGTACATATACACATATACACACACAAAAAACTAGTATTACACAAAGTAAATAAACAGATCAATAAATAATAAAAGTACCCAAACAATTAAGGAATGATCCATCTAGAGTTAAGAGACATCCCACTTCCAAAAAAAAAACTAATTATCCGGGTGTTTGTATAAATGTAAACCCCAATATTATGGTTAAGGCTTAAGGCTGGGGTTTAAGATTGGAATTAAATTTCAGGACTGAGGGTAAGATTAGGGTTAGTTGTTAGAGTTAGGGATTAGGGTTGGGATTACAATTAGGGTTAGGGATGGGTTAGGTTTAGGGTTGGGGTTAGGGGTGGAGTTGGGGCTAGGATAAGTGTTGGGGTTAGGATAAGGGTTGGGGTTAGGGGTGGAGTTGGGGCTAGGATAAGGGTTGGGGTTAGGGTTAGGGTTGGGGATTAGGGTTAGGGATTAGGGTTAGGGTTAGGGATTAGGGTTAGGGGAAAAGATCGTAGTTCTGGGAGTGACCCAGAAACAACGTTAGGCACAGGCCTGCCACACGGACCTCATTTTCAGCCACCACCATCACGGTGAACGAAAAAACATCGCTTATTTAAAGTTAGGAGCTTAACCGGTTAAGGTTAGGGCTTAGGGCTAGAAAACCGGTTAAGTTTAGGGCTGGGGCTAAAAAAACGGTTATGTTTAGGGCTAAGGAAATGGAAACCTGCGGTTATGTTTTGGGTTCAGGAATGGAGAACGCACTAAATACTATTTAGGGCTAAGGGTACAGACTAAAATTAAAGCCCTCTTTAGCCCAGCGAAATCCTAAATGTTGAGACACGTCATCAGTAGTAAACCATAGAGTCATAGGGTGTTTCAGCCTTTAATTACTAGACACCCTCGTCCATGGCGGCAAGCCGTAGGTCGATCACTCCCCGGCCCGTGTCCCAAAGCCAATTGAATAAACAATTAATGAATATATTCAACCAGTCTACTGAGATAAAATATAATTATTTAAGAGAATAAATTATTTATTTATTTATTTATTTATTTATCTGTCTATCTATTTATTATTTTATTTATTTATTTATTAAAATGAAGATTATTTTTTAAGAAAATAATCCTCTTAATTTATTTATTTAAAAGATAAATGGTTATATTTAGAGGCCTAATTTAAAAATGTTATTTTAAGGACCTATTTGCAATAATAAGATGTTAGAGCTGCACATTACAGTTACCAAACCTGAACCATCACACAATAATAAACATTTACAACACATGTATACAAAGTGAAGACCGGTAGTAGACCATGACTCACCTTCTCTGCCAGTGGCCCTTTTTGTTAACACCGCAAGGTTTCCAGGACCACTCGGGCAGAGTGCTGTGCAGCACGAAGTCTATGTTGAGCCCACAAATCCCAGCGGATGGCCACGAATAAGGCCAACAGGCTTCTACTGGGCAGCCCTCTAGGAAAAATCTATCAAAATGACAGTATAATCCCCAGCCAAGTTAAGTTCTATCAGTGGGAAGCCAGCCCAGGTCCTTAATCGGCTTAATCTCCTCACCGAGGGTGAATTTTCACTTTATGTTGCAGATTATACAAAATATCTTGGTCAACATGACGCAAAAAACGCTTTTTCTGTATCTTTTGTCGTTTTGGAGTTATTAGTTAAAATGTACTCCAAAATTGCCTTTATGGGCGGAGTTATGCAAATTTATAGGCCTAAAACGTCTTAACCACTATTTAAATGGTTGGAATTGGGCCAAAGCCCATCTAAAGTTAAATTAAACGGGATTTTGGATCGCTGCTAAGGTAAGAGTTTACTCACTTAAATTAAAATAGCTAATAAACGGCTCTAATTTAAAGTTCAGGCCAAAAGTTTCCGGTCTAAACTATTTTATTTTTTATTTTTTAATTTTTTAGCAGTGTGGAGCGTAGTTACCATCTCCCCCTTTATTTTTAATTATATAAGTCTAAGCCGTGATTATTATCCTATTTGGAAAATTAATTAAATTATTATAAATAAACTAATTTTAAGCCTAATAAATGTACGACGCCTATGGATCTCCATACACGTCTGAGCTTTAACGCTCTGAGTGGGGTAAGGTCGGGCCGGCGGACGCCTATTTTAGGGTCACTTCAAGGCCAGCGGAGATCTATTAAGGGCAAATGAAGCGGGCACTGGCTTAGTGGTCTAGGCACGCAACCAGAGCCTAAGCTAACGATCGCCTTTCGCCTTCAGGGTGGACCAGACCAAGGGTTAGGGTTAGGGTTAGGGTTTGAGTTGGGGTTAGAGTTAGGGTTGGGATTAGGGTTAGGGTTGGGGGTAGGGTTGGGGGTAGGGTTAGGGTTGGGGGGTAGGATTGGAGTCCCCAGACCGTGGTCCCAATTAAGGGACTCACGTTGTGCACGGGCCTGCCTAGCATGTCACCCCGATCGTCCCACCGTCTCCCCCCTGAGTCTCACACCATAAACAATGGAGTCAAAGTGTTTTTTCAGGCGGGGACAGTCCAAATAGGTTCTGTCCCCTGTTCAAAAAATTCCTCACAATTGAGGTAATAACAATTTGGGTATTCTGGGTGGAGGGGTAGGTGAATACCTTGCAGCCCTCACATCCCTAAATGGCCGAATGAGTATTTTTTATGTGTTTTGGGTGGAGGGGTAGGTGAATACCTTGCTGCCCTCCTCCCCAAATGGCCAATCAAACGGGCAGGTCAATTTGCGCAACGTTTCGGTTTTTAATCAAACCTTCTTCAGGCGTTGACCTGCCAAAATTTGGAAAAACACTGAAAGCCAAATTAATAGGGACCAAGCAGTGGGTTAAATAACCTTAAAATATTCCAATTAATAATCATAATAATTGTGAGAGGTGTATCAGCTAAATAGCTGTGAGGTGTGTGCTGCACAGCTCAACTAACAAGTGTGAGTCTGTCTGCAGTGGCCTCCTTTTTATAGGGGGAGGCTCCACCTTCATTTTTTAAAAAGAAACAATATTCTTTTAAGGAACCTCTATTTCTGCTTGGATTTTTATTCTTATATATGTATATTTGTGTGGAGAGATACAGGTAAATAACCTTATTTTATTTTTAATTATTAAACTTAATATAATTATCATTGTTATTTAGGTTAAATAACCATAATTTATTATTAATGTTGTTGTAATTAATTTGAACCAATGTTCTTTCTTCCCCCTCTGTCTTTTCAGGTGGTTTCCAGCTCGATTGGCGGACCGATTTGACAAATTGAGGTAAGTATTTACAATGTTTGTGTTATTACTTGTGTTGTAAACATTCAATCATGCTTTTCCTTACCTCTTCTTATCAGGGGCGGTTCCTAACTCAATCGGCGGACCGAGTGGACAGAGCAAGGTGGTATTATAGGGCAAAATTGCTGTCATTATAAAGAACTAATGTTCTACTTTTTCTATCTCTCCTTCCTCCAGGTTTGGGTTCGGCCCAGGCGGCAGACAGAATGGACAGACCAAGACGGTAGTGGCGGCACTGGCTGGATTAGGGTTTGAGTTGGGGTTAGAGTTAGGGTTGGGGTTGGGGTTAGGGTTAGGGTTGGGGGTTAGGGTTGGGAGTAGGGTTGGAGTCCCCAGACCGTGGTCTCAATTAAGAGACACACGTTGTGCACGGGCCTGCCTAACATGCCACCCCGATCGTCCCACCGTCTCCCCCCCGGGCCCAGCACCATAAACAATGGAGTTCACAGTGTTTTTTGTGTGTGGGGACAATCCAAAAATAGGTGTTGTCCCCTGTTCCAAAAATTTCTCACAATTGAGATAATAATTTTAACAATTTGGGTGTTTTGGGTGGAGGTGGAGGTGGATACCTTCCTGCCCTCACATTCCCCTAATTTAAATAAAGATTGTGTTGGGTGGAGGGGTAGGTGGATACCTTGCTGCCCTCACATCCCAACAATCAAAAATAAAAAGTAGTCTTGGGTGGAGGGGTAGGTGGATACCTTGCTGCCCTCCATCCCTAAATGGCCGAATCAACAATAATTTTGTGTCTTGGGTGGAGGGGTAGGTGGATACCTTTGTTGGAAAAAAAATCTTAGTAGAAATAATTAAAATATTATTCCTTACAATACTATAACCAAAGTAAAGTATTAGGCCTTGCAAAATATTACAATTGCTGTCATAAGACATATGTAGGTGATGTTGTAGGCCAAAGATGTTTATTGCAACCAGATTCGGGGCTGTTAGGCCTAGTCAGTCTGAGCACATTTGTAATAACAACTTATGTAGAAGGGAAAATACCATTGTTCCCAGACCTTAGCTCATAAATTGTTATGGAAAATGAAGAACACCATGGTTCTCAGACCTTGGTCCATAGCAATAACATGTTATGTAGAATGAAAAAAACAGTGGTCCACAGACCTAGGCCCTGAGAACTAAAGGAAGGAAAATCCATATATGGGCATGTGGTGCTCATAAACTTGTTGTGCAGACTGAAGAAGGCCCAGGTGTTTAGTCTGAGGTCATGAAAAAAAAAGGGGAGGAAAATCCATAAATGGGCATATGGGTGAAAGGTAATGGGAAATAAGGGGAAATTGGGTCAGTGTATTTAGAAAACATAGGAGATGATTTCGGTAAATAAGGTGATATGGCACCTGGGCTCCTAGGAGCGCCAGGGTATATATTGAGAAGATATCTGAGGTTTTTTTGGTTCTTTGGGGGCGAAGGTGTGTGTGCGTGTGGGGGCGCGTGCGCACGCACGCGGGCGCATGCCCGTGTCCGCGGGTCAAGGTGGGTGGTTTTTATTTTTGCAAGGACGTTGCGAGAGTTCTTGTTTTTCTTGATTGATTTTGCATGACATGCTCTTTTTGGGGGTTTTCATTTGTTACTTTGAATTTGGCAATTTGTTACTTTTAATTTGGCAATTTGTTACTTTTAATTTGGCAATTTGTTACTTTTAATTTGGCAATTGGATACTTTGAATTTGGCAATTTGTTACTTTGAATTTGGCAAATTATAATTTGTTGGCTGATTGACCATAATAAAGAAGTTTGCTCATTCTCATCCAGGTCTGAGGAGTTTTCTCAGTATTTTTGTAGTAATCATAGAGTTAACAGTGAAATTTAACTAAAGGCCTAAGAGAAGAGATCACCCTGTGATGTGTCGACTTGGAGACCGGCTCTGAGTTCCGACATATCTAATGGCACCCCAGATGGGACTTCAAAGGGGCTAGCTTGACCTGTGTCCGGGACCAGGACCACTCTCTCAGAAGGGTCACAGAGGCCGGCCAAAATATTAAGGTAAGCAGACGACTGTTATATTCGAAGTCTGTGCATAGTGAATCTGTGACCTGAAAAGGGAGGGGTGGCCCTGGGAGGCGGACAGGTAATTTCCCATTACCTTTCACCCATATGCCCATTTATGGATTTTCCTCCCCTTATTTTTCATGACCTCAGACTAAACACCTGGGCCTTCTTCAGTCTGCACAACAAGTTTATGAGCACCACATGCCCATATATGGATTTTCCTTCCTTTAGTTCTCATGGCCTAGGTTTGTGGACCACTGTTTTTTTCATTCTACATAACATGTTATTGCTATGGACCAAGGTCTGAGAACCATGGTGTTCTTCATTTTCCATAACAATTTATGAGCTAAGGTCTGGGAACAATGGTATTTTCCCTTCTACATAACAAGTTGTTATTACAAATGTGCTCAGACTGACTAGGCCTAACAGCCCCGAATCTGGTTGCAATAAACATCTTTGGCCTACAACATCACCTACATATGTCTTATGACAGCAATTGTAATATTTTGCAAGGCCTAATACTTTACTTTGGTTATAGTATTGTAAGGAATAATATTTTAATTATTTCTACTAAGATTTTTTTTCCAACACCTTGCTGCCCTCCATCACCAAATAGCCAATTACATGGGCAGGTCAATTGCGCAACGTTTCGGTTTTATTCAACCTTCTTCAGGCGTTGACCTGCCTAATTTTGGAAAACACTGAAAAACCAAATAAAATATAATAAAACAAAACCAAGCAATAAGTAAAATAACATTAAAGTAATTAATAAAATAATTGTGAGAGGTTTTGCAGCTCAATGGCCGTGGAGTGTTTGCTGCACAGCTCAACTGATAAATGAGAGTCTGTTTGCAGCTGCCTCCTTTTTATAGGAAAAGCTCCACCCCCAGTTTTTCAAAAAAATTATTTTAAAACCTCTGCTGTTGCTTGGGTTTTTTTGAAACATTGTTTTTAATTTATAGAAAAGGACTCAAATAAGCCTTTTTCCTTATGGAAATTATTTTCCTTTTTTATATAAATATGTGTGTGGAGAATTTATTATTAATTATTAATTTTGATATTATTTTCATTATAATTAAGGTAGATAACCTTGTTTTATAATTAATTTTGTTATAATTGTCAAGAACTAATGTTCTTTCTTCTCCCTCTGTCTTTTCAGGTGTGGTTTCCGGCTCAATTGGCGGACCGAGTGGACAAATCCAGGTAAATATTAATCAAATTGGTTTAATTACTTTTGTCATAAACATTAAACAATGCTCTTCTTATCCCTTTTACAGGTGTGGTTCCCAGCTCAATTGGCGGACGGAGTAGACAGAGTAAGGAGGTATTAGTAGGCAAAATTGCCGTCATTATAATGAACTAATGTTCATTTTTTCTCCTTCCTCCAGGTTGGTTTCGGCTCAGGTGGCAGACAGCACGGACAGGCCAAGGCGGCAGTGGCGGCACTGGCTGGATTAGGTTTAGGGTTGGGGTTAGGGTTAGCGTTAGGTTTAGGGTTAGGGCTAGGGTTGGGGGTTAGGGTTAGGGGAAAAGACCTAGGGTTAGGGTTAGGGTTAGGGGTTAGGGGTATAAGGGATAAATGCGAAAGTGCACCTCCCTACCTGAGGGGGTGCACTTCGTTTCTATAGGGCCTAGGAGGCTGAAATTTGGTATATATACTAATTAGGGGACGGGAAGTTGATTGCACATGGTTTCAGCTCGATAGCGCCACCACCAGTCGAGATATGGTATTGCACATTATTTTCCTATGGGTTTATGTACAAAATTAGGGTTGGGTTAGGATTAGGGTAGGTTTTAGGGTTGGGGTTAGGTTTAGGAGTTTACTCTTAACATACTACAAGTCTTTAATGTGCTATCATCACTCTATTCTATGGGGTTCTCCAGTGGCAGAGCATCCAGTTCAATAACTTTTGAAAAGAGGCACACACCACTCCAAAACAAGTTGCTAAATATTTATTTGACCCTAAAGAACATACTACAAGTCTTTAGTGTGCTATTATTTACTCTAGATGTTATGTGTTTATAACCTCTCTGATCAAACTTAACTCAAAGCTAGCTATATATCTGAATTGGGGGGGGTTTCACATAAGTGATGATCCAGACCACTCATTAAAATAAGGCAGCCAGAAAACGATCTCTTTGCTTAGAGTTATTTATATGAACTCTCATTTACTTTACCCTCATTGCATATGATACCACAGTACACATTACAATGTGACACAAGTCATTGAACAACATATCTTAGAAATTCCAACTGTAAAACAAAAGCAGTCTTATCTAGGATAGATGTCCAGTTTTAAAGAGGCTCACAACACTGAAGACGAAAGCAAAAGGGTTCTTGCAAGGAATTGTTAAGCTTATCCGTATTGTGTTGTCTTCTGAGTGCTTTACGGCGTATCCATCACCACCTCCTCAAATAAGGTAGCTGCATTCTCCAGTCACCATTTTAATCCATTGTCCATGTTGTACTTTTAAGTATGCAATGGGGGAGACACAAGAGGCCCTTCTATAAATACAAAATTAACTCAATTACAAGTTTGCATTCATTAAGAGTACACTACAAACAGTGCCAGAGATATAACAGTCATTCATATAAAGTCAAAACATTGCAGTAAATATACTCACAATGGCAATAGAAACAACTGTTTCCCATTAGAGGCCTTTCACTGAAGCCAACACAAAAAAACCTAGACTCGGGTGGAAGCCATTTTCTTTTCCTTTACTAGTCTATCCCCTTATAAACATTCAACATCAAGGTTGCCCCCTATAGGTAAGCAATAGAACAACTAGTAACAGGCTAGACCTGTTACATGCTATTATTTACTCTAGATGTTCAGTTTCTATCATCACTCTATTCTATGGGGTTCTCCAGTAGCAGAGCATCCGGTTCAATAACTTTTGAAAAGAGGCACACAGTACTCCAAAACAAGTTGCTAAATATCTATTTCACCATAAAGAAAATACTACAAGTCTTTAATGTGCTATTATTTACTCTAGATGTTCAATTTCCATCATCACTCTATTCTATAGGGTTCTCCAGTGGCAGAGCATCCAGTTCAATAACTTTTGAAAAGAGGCACACACCACTCCAAAACAAGTTGCTAAATATTTATTTGACCCCAAAGAACATACTACAAGTCTTTAATGTGCTATTATTTACTCTAGATGTTCAATTTCCATCATCACTCTATTCTATGGGGTTCTCCAGTGGCAGAGCATCCAGTTCAATAACTTTTGAAAAGAGGCACATATCACTCCAAAACAAGTTGCTAAATATTTATTTGACCCTAAAGAACATACTACAAGTCTTTAATGTGCTATTATTTACTGTAGTTGTTCAATTTCCATCATCACTCTATTCTATAGGGTTCTCCAGTGGCAGAGCATCCAGTTCAATAACTTTTGAAAAGAGGCACACACCACTCCAAAACAAGTTGCTAAATATTTATTTGACCCTAAAGAACATACTACAAGTCTTTAATGTGCTATTATTTACTCTAGATGTTATGTGCTATTATTTACTGTAGATGTTCAATTCCCATCATCACTCTACTCTATGGGGTTCTCCAGTGGCAGAACATCCAGTTCAATAACTTTTGAAAAGAGGCACACATCACTCCAAAACAAGTTGCTAAATATTTATTTAACACTAAAGAATATAGTACAAGTCTTTAATGTGTTATTATTTACTCTAGATGTTCAATTTCCATCATCACTCTATTCAATGGGGTTCTCCAGTGGCACAGCATCCAGTTCAATAACTTTTGAAAAGAGGCACACACCACTCCAAATCAAGTTGCTAAATATTTATTTGACCCTAAAGAACATACTACAAGTCTTTAATGTGCTATTATTTACTCTAGATGTTCAATTTCCATCATCACTCTATTCTATGGGGTTCTCCAGTGGCAGAGCATCCAGTTCAATAACTTTTGAAAAAAGGCACACACCACTCCAAAACAAGATGCTAAATATTTGTTTGAACCTTAAGAACATACTACAAGTCTTTAATGTGCTATTATTTACTCTAGATGTTATATGCTATTATTTACTCGAGATGTTCAATTTCCATCATCACTCTATTCTATGGGGTTCTCCAGTGGCACAGCATCCAGTTCAATAACTTTTGAAAAGAGGCACACATCACTCCAAAACAAGTTGCTAAATATTTATTTGACCCTAAAGAATATACTACAAGTCTTTAATGTGCTATTATTTACTCTAGATGTTCAATTTCCATCATCACTCTATTCAATGGGGTTCTCCAGTGGCACAGCATCCAGTTCAATAACTTTTGAAAAGAGGCACACACCACTCCAAATCAAGTTGCTAAATAATTATTTGACCCTAAAAGAACATACTACAAGTCTTTAATGTGCTATTATTTACTCTAGATGTTCAATCTCCATCATCACTCTATTCCGTGGGGTTCTCCAGTGGCACAGCATCCAGTTCAATAACTTTTGAAAAGAGGCACACACCACTCCAAAACAAGTTGCTAAATATTTATTTGACCCTAAAGAACATACTACAAGTCTTTAATGTGCTATTATTTACTCTAGATGTTATGTGCTATTATTCACTCTAGATGATCAATTTACTTCATCACTCTATTCTATGGGGTTCTCCAGTGGCACAGCATCAAGTTCAATAACTTTTGCAAAGAGACACACACCACTCCAAAACAAGTTGCTAAATATTTATTTGACCCTAAAGAACATACTACAAGTCTGTAATGTGCTATTATTTACTCTAGATTTTATGTGCTATTATTTACTGTAGATGTTCAATTCCCATCATCAGTCTATTCTATGGGGTTCGCCAGTGGCAGAACATCCAGTTCAATAACTTTTGAAAAGAGGCACACACCACTCCAAAACAAGTTGCTAAATATTTATTTGACCAGTAAGAACAAACTACAAGTCTTTAATGTGCTATTATTTACTCTAGATGTTCAATTTCCACCATCAATCTAATCTATGGGGTTCTCCAGTGGCAGAGCATCCAGTTCAATAACTTTTGAAAAGAGGCACAGATCACTCCAAAACAAGTTGCTAAATATTTATTTGGCCCTAAAGAACATACTACAAGTCTTTAATGTGCTATTATTTACTGTAGATGTTCAATTTCCATCATCACTCTATTCTATGGAGTTCTACAGTGGCAGAGCATCCAGTTCAATAACTTTTGAAAAGAGGCACACACCACTCCAAAACAAGTTGCTAAATATTTATTTGACCCTAAAGAACATACTACAAGTCTTTAATGTGCTATTATTTACTGTAGATGTTCAATTTCCATCATCACTCTATTCTATGGGGTTCTCCAGTGGCACAGCATCCAGTTCAATATCTTTTGAAAAGAGGCACACACCACTTCAAAACAAGTTGCTAAATATTTATTTGACCCTAAAGAACATACTACAAGTCTTTAATGTGCTATTATTTACTCTAGATGTTATGTGCTATTATTTACTGTAGATGTTCAATTCCCATCATCACTCTATTCTATGGGGTTCGCCAGTGGCAAAACATCCAGTTCAATAACTTTTGAAAAGAGGCACACAACACTCCAAAACAAGTTGCTAAATATTTATTTGACCCTAAAGAACATACTACAAGTCTTTAATGTGCTATTATTTACTCTAGATGTTATGTGCTATTATTCACTCTAGATGTTCAATTTCCATCATCACTCTATTCTATTGGGTTCTCCAGTGGCACAGCATCCAGTTTAATAACTTTTGAAAAGAGGCACACACCACTCCAAAACAAGTTGCTAAATATTTATTTGACCCTAAAGAACATACTACAAGTCTTTAATGTGCTACTATTTACTCTAGATGTTATGTGCTATTATTTACTGTAGATGTTCAATTCCCATCATCACTCTATTCTATGGGGTTCGCCAGTGGCAGAACATCCAGTTCAATAACTTTTGAAAAGAGGCACACACCACTCCAAAACAAGTTGCTAAATATTTATTTGACCCTAAAGAACATACTACAAGTCTTTAATGTGCTATTATTTACTCTAGATGTTATGTGCTATTATTCACTCTGCATGTTCAATTTCCATCATCACTCTATTCTATGGGGTTCTCCAGTGGCACAGCATCCAGTTCAATAACTTTTGAAAAGAGGCACACACCACTCCAAAACAAGTTGCTAAATATTTATTTGACCAGTAGGAACATACTACAAGTCTTTAATGTGCTATTATTTACTCTAGATGTTCAATTTCCACCATCAGTCTATTCTATGGGGTTCTCCAGTGGCAGAGAATCCAGTTCAATAACTTTTAAAAAGAGGCACACACCACTCCAAAACAAGTTGCTAAATATTTATTTGACCAGTAAGAACATACTACAAGTCTTTAATGTGCTATTATTTACTCTAGATGTTCAATTTCCACTATCAATCTATTCTATGGGGTTCAACAGTGGCAGAGCATCCAGTTCAATAACTTTTGAAAAGAGGCACACACCACTCCAAAACAAGTTGCTAAATATTTATTTGACCCTTAAGAACATACTACAAGTCTTTAATGTGCTATTATTTACTGTAGATGTTCAATTTCCATGATCACTCTATTCTATACGTTTCTCCAGTGGCACAAAATCCAGTTCAATAACTTTTGAAAAGAGGCACACACCACTCCAAAACAAGTTGCTAAATATTTATTTGACCCTTAGGAACATACTACAAGTCTTTAATGTGCTATTATTTACTCTAGATGTTCAATTTCCATCATCACTCTATTCTATGGGGTTCTCCAGTGGCAGAGCATCCAGTTCAATAACTTTTGAAAAGAGGCACACACCACTCCAAAACAAGTTGCTAAATATTTATTTGACCCTAAAGAACATACTACAAGTCTTTAATGTGCTATCATTTACTCTAGATGTTCAATTTCCATCATCACTCTATTCTATGGGGTTCTCCAGTGGCAGAGCATCCAGTTCAATAACTTTTGAAAAGAGGCACACACCACTCCAAATCAAGTTGCTAAATATTTATTTGACCCTAAAGAACATACTACAAGTCTTTAATGTGCTATTATTTACTCTTGATGTTATGTGCTATTATTTACTCTAGATGTTCAATTTCCATCATCACTCTATTATATGGGGTTCTCCAGTGGCAGAGCATCCAGTTCAATAACTTTTGAAAAGAGGCACACACCACTCCAAAACAAGTTGCTAAATATTTATTTGACCCTAAAGAACATACTACAAGTCTTTAATGTGCTATTATTTACTCTAGATGTTCAATTTCCATCATCACTCTATTCTATGGGGTTCTCCAGTGGAAGAGCATCCAGTTCAATAACTTTTGAAAAGAGACACACACCACTCCAAAACAAGTTGCTAAATATTTATTTGACCCTAAAGAACATACTACAAGTCTTTAATGTGCTATTATTTACTCTAGATGTTATGTGCTATTATTTACTCTAGATGTTCAATTTCCATCATCACTCTATTCTATGGGGTTCTCCAGTGGCACATCATCCAGTTCAATAACTTTTGAAAAGAGGCACACACTACTCCAAACTAAGTTGCTAAATATTTATTTGACCCTAAAGGACATACTACAAGTCTTTAATGTGCTATTATTTACTCTAGATGTTCAATTTCCATCATCACTCTATTCTATGGGGTTCTCCAGTGGCAGAGCATCCAGTTTAATAACTTTTGAAAAGAGGCACACATCACTCCAAAACAAGTTGCTAAATATTTATTTGACCCTATAGAACATACTACAAGTCTTTAATGTGCTGTTATTTTTTCTAGATGTTCAATTTCCATCATCACTCTATTCTATGGGGTTCTCCAGTGGCAGAGCATCCAGTTCAATAACTTTTGAAAAGAGGCACACACCACTCCAAAACAAGTTGCTAAATATTTATTTGACCCTAAAGAACATACTACAAGTCTTTAATGTGCTATCATTTACTCTAGATGTTCAATTTCCATCATCACTCTATTATATGGGGTTCTCCAGTGGCAGAGCATCCAGTTCAATAACTTTTGAAAAGAGGCACACACCACTCCAAAACAAGTTGCTAA
>NC_062537.1:0-76198 GCF_022655615.1 Tachysurus fulvidraco
AATGGAGAAACCTTGAGAGGAACCGGACTTAAGGGGAACCTCATCCTCATGTGGGTGACACTGGAAGGTGTGATTAGAAATATACAGTCTGACAATGTTGTATTGATGATGAGGATGTTGTCCTCAAAGACCACATGTAGTCGTCATCTCCTCTTAGTATATCTGAATATTTAATGAAGCAGAGTCCAACTGGAGCTGGGAAAATAAGATTATTGCCTTACTGAGTAAACAGAAGGCTGAATTATTATTATTATTATTATTATTATTATTATTATTATTATTATTATTATCTAATTTGTATTTACATATTGAAATATAGTAGAATGGACAAAAAATGTGTTTTTTCTTTGTTTTGTGTTTAAACAGAAAGAGAGCAAAATTCAACAGTGTTTATTATAAGCTAATTATTACCTCAGGTACAGAGCTGTAGAATTACGATGCTCCTACAATTTGCTCCTTTAAGTAGTAGTAATGTTGCTGCTGGTAGTAGTAGTAGTAGTGGTGGTGGTGGCATTGGTAGTAAATTTTATTTAAAAAAAAAACTCACAAATAGATTCAGGTTACTATTATTAATAGTAGTTTGTTTGGTTTTTAACCCAGTGTTACATTTGTACATTTTAGAATATTGCTTCTACTGCTACTTGTAAGAAAAACAACAAGAAGAAAACTAATATAAAAGCAATAAATTGCATAATTAAACCTTCACTGTTATGAACACGATTTGATCTTATAAGTTGTTAGCTAAATTTCAAAATTGCAACAATACATTTAGTTCTTGACTGATAATCTTTAGAAGTAGAGTACAATTTTCATATACAGTTAGGTCCATATATATTTGGACACAGGCACAATTTTAGATTTTTTTAGGTATTTACCAAAACATTATTTAACAGTATTTAAATCCAAAATGGAGGAAGGGTTTAGGAATTACAGCTCTTGAGAGTAGCCACACCTTTTTTTTCAAGTGACCAAAAGTAATTGGACAGTTGAATCAAAAGCTGTTTCATGGACAGGCGTAGGCTATTCCTTCATTATTTCTTCATCAATTAAGCAGGTAACAGGTCTGGAGTTGATTCTAAGTGTGGTATTTTCACTTGGAATCTGTTGCTGTGAACCTACATCATGCCTTCAAAGGAGCTCTCCATGCAAGTCAAACAGGCCATCATTAGGCTTCATAAACAAAACAAATCCATCAGAGAGATAGCAGGAACATTAGGAGTGGCCAGATCGACAGTTTGGTAGATTCTGAGAAAAAATAGAATGCAATGGTGAGCTCAGCAACATAAAAAGGCCTGGCCGTTGAAGTAATTATACTGATATACTTGCCCCTTAGCGACATATGTTTTCGGATTGCGTAGGAAACCTTACGCACCCCCACTAAGGAGTGTATCTTAATTTGCACGAGGTCGTGTTGGAAAAACAAGATCAACTATTAAAAGTTGGTCTTACCTTGAACGCAGGTGTCCTTCGAAGTCCCCTCTGTCTTCTAACAAAGGATCCTCTCCTAGGTCTTCTACTTAAACTATTGTTTGAATCTTTAAATGAAGGAGGCAGACTTATACCTTTTTGTCTTTTCAGGATCCTCACAATGGGAGGCCTTGTTTTTATTAAAAGTAGTGTAATACAAATAGGTGTGGGTAATATATGTAAAATAAAAAGAAAAAGATTACAAATAAAAACTTCCTTCAAATAATCAAACAGTACTAGAATAAGTAAAAGGTATTAAGATGCAAAGATTATAACAAACCAAGAAACACTCTCCAAGTGTAAACTTGCATTTGTTCTATGATGCACCTAAAGCATAACATGCACTAAGGCTGATTACAATAGAATGCACACTCAATGTGATTCAAGGCAGGCTTTTACACTTTTTTACTGTGGCCAGATTTGGCTGTCAGGTTTGGTTGGCTTTGTGCCTTCTAGATGGCTACCATCTTATTTCATAAATACTTCTCGGTTTCTCAAACATATCTCACCAGCCAACTCTGTGTGCGCTGCTTATTTCTTTTCTTTTCTAACCTCACGGTTAACACTTCTATATATGGTCATACTTCCTGCAACTTCTCAGGCTGTTATTATATGGAACTGAAGCTTTCTTTCGCCATGGAATTTGACAGCAAGCTATAAAACACTGCGCATGCAGGTTACTCCCCGCGAATACACAGAAGGCTTTACTTTTACCCTAACCCGGTGTCTGATAACATCTCTTGCATGCCGCTGGCTCACAACACCGTCCACGGAAGACAACAGTAGTAGATGACTAAAGGCAGAAAGACTCACGAACAAACATCAGCTGAAGACAGCTGAAGTTAAAGCCTGGCAAAGCATCAGAAAGGAGGAAACCCAGTCTCTGGTGATGTCCATGGGCTCCAGACTTCAGGCAGTCATTGCCTGCAAAGGATTTTAAACAAAATATTAAAAATCAACATTTTATTTATGATTATATTCATTTGTCCAATTACATTTGATCCCCTGAAAATGTGGAGACTGTGCATAAAAATGGTTGCAGCTCCTGAACCTATTACTTTTTAATTTTATCCAATCCCTTGCATTAAAGCTGAACATCTGCTCTTCAAATGCATCTTTTTATTTATCAATTTATTCTGTGGAATACATATGAAAATTGTGCATGTGTCCAAATATATATGGACTTAACTGTGTGCATGTGTCCAAATATATATGGACTTGGTGTGTGTGTGTGTCTGTGTGTGTGTGAGACAGTGATTAATAACCAGTTTATATGTTGATTTCCAGATTCTGGCAGTCACACACAACTATCACAATCACACTGCATTGCTCTGCTTTGAGTACAACAGAGTGTACAGTGTATCAGACTCTGTTGTTCAGCTGTTGTCTTGTTTATCTATAACAGAATCTACTTATAGACCCCACACGCCACTCACACACACTCTTCACCCTCCTGCCGTCTGGAAAAAGGTACCGAAGCATTCGGGCCCTCACGACCAGACTGTGTAATAGTTTCTTCCCACAAGCCATCAGACTTCTCAATAACTGAACTGAACTGTACTGAGCACAACATACACACACACACATCATCTGTATGGATTGCACAGACCCACAGAAAACACACACACTGACACATCATACTGTTTACATGCTGCTTACAATCCATCAAACTGTTTACATGCTGTTTTGCACACTTTTCTGCTGTTTTTGCACAAACTGTCCAACATTTCATCCGTTTTGGCACATATTTTACAATATCTCAGCCATTTTGCACATACTATACAACATTTCAGTCATTTGCTGTTTTTTTGCACAATTCTATATACTGTATTATCCTAAGGACCTGCTGCTAAGAAACTGTGTTCATTCTAATGTTACTGCACGAAATATTGTTTGAACATTCAGTATTCACACACAGTATATACACACTGGTCTGTTGGCACTGTTTCTGTTACTGTATATTTTCTTTTCTATATTGCATTTTTTTTGTAGTTTTTGTATTGTCTTGTAACTTTGTACCTGCACTGTTTTTTGTCCTGCACTGTCTTTTGTCCTGCACTGTCTTGTTTGTCTTGTCCTGCACAGTTTGCACCAGGTTGTATGACTCCTGAATGTTGTCTTTACATTCCTTTCTGTGTTGCTTGTAATCTACTATCAGGGTTAAACATGGGCTCGGTTTATAATGTACCCAGACGATCGGGGAACACCGGGCCTCCTAGTAGTGGACCTAGGAGTATAGAATACAGTTCTCGAGCCACAGATGTGCTCAAATGGATGTTTTACATCTAAACAGTGTAGGTTAATGTTGTACAACCACAGAGTTCTGTTACTAACCTCCATACATTGCTGGGTGTTGGTCTGTATATTTTTATTCAAATACTCACTTTGTATACCTTGGGTTAAATACTACTAAGACTTATAACAACTCTAATAATAATAATAATAATAATAATAATAATAATAATAATAATAATCCTTGTGTGTACAGAGAGGTTGCAGCAGAAAAATACACTAGTAAGTTAAAGGCTGTGGCTTTCTCTTTGTTTATGAACGGCTCCTATTGTGTGAGCGCTGGTCTTAGACCCGCCTCCTTGCCTGTTCTCAACTAGGTCCAGGAGATGGATAAATATTCGGTCTCTGTGTGGTGCATTTTATTGAGCGGTTTCACTTCAAGAGAGCAGCATCATGTCTGGTAGGGGTAAAGGCGGTAAGGGACTCGGCAAAGGGGGCGCAAAGCGTCATCGTAAGGTCCTTCGCGATAACATCCAGGGAATCACCAAGCCGGCTATTCGCCGTCTGGCTCGCCGTGGCGGTGTTAAGCGTATTTCCGGCTGATTTACGAAGAGACTCGCGGTGTGCTGAAAGTCTTCTTGGAGAACGTCATCCGTGACACCGTCACCTACACCGAGCACGCTAAAAGAAAGACCGTCACCGCCATGGATGTGGTGTACGCCCTGAAACGCCAGGGACGCACTCTGTACGGCTTCGGCGGATAAACGTTCAACACCGAACCACGTCAACACAACGGCTCTTTTAAGAGCCACCCAAATATCCACAAAGAGACGTTCCTTATTTACTGTGTGTGTGTGGACGCAAATGACGTCAAAAGCTGTATAAAGTAATATCCAATATATATTTATATAATAGATGGTCATTAGTACAATATAATCTTGATTGATTTATATACAGCTCTATATTTTTATGTCATATATTGTGTGTGTGAGAAATGCGTGTAAAGTTTGTTTTTTCCCCCCTTTTCTTTTGTCATAAAGCACAAAGTTGAGTGTAAAACGGCAGAAGGGGAACAAAGCACAGAGGGGACAGTGGGGGAGGAGTAAGTGTGTAGGAGGAGCGGGAGGAGGCGCTCCGCATCAGGAACTTTGGGATTATGACCAATAACACACGTTTGTTCTCTTGTGCCTAATTACAATGTCAGACTGTATATACAGCAGCCGCTAGGTGGGTGTTTCTCATTCTCTCGCAGTTCGCGCGAACAGCAACACCATGCCTGAACCAGCTAAGACTGCGCCCAAGAAGGGATCCAAGAAAGCCGTGACCAAGACGGCAGGGAAAGGCGGCAAGAAGCGCAGAAAGACCAGGAAGGAGAGTTATGCTATCTACGTGTACAAAGTCCTGAAGCAGGTGCACCCCGATACCGGGATCTCCTCTAAGGCCATGGGCATCATGAACTCGTTCGTCAACGACATTTTTGAGCGCATCGCCGGTGAGTCTTCTCGTCTGGCTCACTACAACAAGCGCTCCACCATCACCTCTAGGGAGATCCAGACTGCCGTGCGTCTGTTGCTTCCCGGAGAGTTGGCCAAGCACGCCGTGTCTGAGGGCACGAAGGCCGTCACCAAGTACACCAGCTCCAAGTAAAACGCCATCTTTATCAACACAAAGGCTCTTTTAAGAGCCACCCACTTTTTCATACAACGTGCAAATCTTCTTTCTGCTTGTGACACACACACATCACTTTTTTCCACGTATGTATTTCATCAGTGCTTCTGTATTTTAATTTGTAATTTCAATTGGTTTTGCTGTTTTTTTATTTTTATTCTTTCAAGTATCATGTGTTTTACAATCATATGTTTAAGTAATAAAAAAATAATTTTGATCATATCTGCTTTTCAAGTTGTAGACACATTTACAAGCATCCATCAGCAAAACATTTTCCAAGGTAAATTGTTTTTGTCGGTTCATGTTCTTTTGTGTTTTTAGCTCACAAATTGTTTGTACACTACCTCAGCAGGAATATGACACTGGTTTGTATTGACAATACAAACAATTAGCCAGTGAAGTTCCATCACATATTTGCTAGCTTACTGTATATTATTAAAATAGTTTTTTTTTTTTCATTCACATTTATATTAAAATCTAAGTTTTTCATTTTATGCCCTATTTCTGCTGATTGTGTACAATTTATAAAGTTATTTTTCTTTCTCTTTAAAATCATTTACATTACAGCATTTGTCAGACTCTCTTATCCAGAGCGACGTGCGTTAATGCTGGTTCACTAGGTTACATACTTAAGATACCATGAGTTTAAAACTTTTTCATTGTAACATTGAACAATGTTTTGAAGTTCCCTGTTAATTTACAGGGCATTCTTTTGTAATTGAGCTATATAAACGTATTTATTTAACTCCACATCACACATAGGCATGGGCGATATGGCTGAAAACTGTATCACGATATCAGTCGATATTGATATTTATGATCCTTTTAAAATAAGGACCAGGAGAAAAATATTACATTTAATCATTTTTATTTTAAACTTCCTCTGATCACAATCCCCTCAGTAATTAAGACAGAAATGTCAACAACCAGGAAGACTCAAATAATTAAAATGTAAACATAAGTCTAAAGTCACAATGAACACTTAACAATAACAATCTCAACATTTAAGGTGCAAAATGAAAGCAAATATAAGAAATGCTTAATAAAGTGGAAAAAAATACAAAGTGTTTAACACTTTGATATACACTCACTGTATACGTTTAAAAAACTGTTAAATTTATACAGTGAGTGTATAACAAAGTGTTAAATATAAACACTTTGTATTTTTTTCATAGATTAAATTTCATAGATTAATCGAGTAATCAGATAAAATGTATTTTTGCTTAATTAAAAGCAATATTAAATATACAAGAGAAAATAAGATGGGTCTTTTAAAATTAACTAATTGGTTTCCTTTTTTTTTTAGAAAAAATAACTTATTTTTTAAATGCATTTCATATCGCCGCTGTTGGGTGGAAACCTCCTATGTCCAAATTTTGTCAATTTCCTATTTTTTCCACACATCAATGCTATTGGTCAGTCCCCACATGGGTTTGTTATTTTTACAAAGTTATTAACCAATCTAAAGTCATGAAAATAGTTTGAGCGCAAATCTCCTAACTCCATTGGACACTTCAACTGTATGTGAAATCTCGTAACTCCACCTCTTCTTCAGTCCGTGGGAGAGCTTCACAGCAGCTTGTATCTCCGATAAAACGTGACTTTGGGAAAATGTTGTGCTAATGTTGGTACACAACAGTATATGAGAGCAATATAAGGTATAATAACTTTAACGATACAATGTTTAATAACTCAAAAAAATACGGCATTTTTTTACTTTCCTGAAAAAAATATGGTTTTGGAGATACGAGGATTCTGCCCGACAGCGACGGTATGCAATGCTTACAACAATATTTTCTATCAAAATAAACATTTAAATATTACCCATTGTTTCTCTGTCTGTCCTTGTACTGTGAAGAATGACGAAGTTGACTGAGAAGAATTAAGTACATTTAAGTGCCAAACATTCTGGGTTTTAAATGAACCCTTTTCTGAGAACAAAACTAGAACGGTACATTTCCTGAAGAAAATATGTGAATGGTGCTTGCACGTGCCAAGTTCCCCTCATCGTGCTGAGCGTTTTGATATATGAGAATGTCCATATTGTGCCAATTTTT
Source organism: Tachysurus fulvidraco (assembly GCF_022655615.1). Taxonomy (NCBI): domain Eukaryota; kingdom Metazoa; phylum Chordata; class Actinopteri; order Siluriformes; family Bagridae; genus Tachysurus; species Tachysurus fulvidraco. Next base: position 7,425 of record NC_062537.1, read on the forward strand.
TTTATTTTGCTTACTTTGGGGCCGGGGCTACACGTGACGTGGGCAAAACATACGTGAGGCAGTTCCCCTCATTGGGCGGAGTCTTTTGACATATGAAATGTCTATGTTGTGCTAACTTTTTGATTACGCTTATTTTGGGGGCAGGGCTACGCGTGACGTCATGTGAAGACCCGGTGGGGTGCCAATACTTTTGGACAAAAGTGACTACTAAGAAGAGTCCGGAATATTATAATAAGTATGCAGAATAACAATAATGATGCTTTGCAAGTGTGGTGGTACGAGGGGGGGGATATGAAGGTGCTAGAACATTACTAAAATACAAATAAAGATATCCGTTTCGACTACGCCACCTTGGGAATTTCACCCAAAGAATTTAAAAAGAGACACCTACAACTGGCATTCACAAGTTCGTATCACCAATTAGAGTCAGAGACATAGGTGACGATACAAAGTTCTCTTTATTGACACAAAAACATTAGAATAACTAAAACAAACATTTAGCCAAACAAGCTACAATTCTCGTCCTTGAACAGGTTGAGAGACAGGGATTAGAGCTTACCAGCATAGAAAAGCAGAAAATCAGACCATACTCCTAAGTAAATCACTGTACTTCACTGTGTACACACACGCGCGCACCCACACACAGTGAGATAGCCACTGCACACTTGTGAGGAAATACCACCACCAAAACCAGTCCTTCGCCCCTAGTGCTCAAGCCCTGCCAAGATAGATATGGTATCAACCACAGTCACATTAAAAACCTAAAACAAAAAAACAAAAGTAAATAATTAAAGTTTCACAACTGATAATTCCAATAAATCAAAATCTTAAATATACTTCAAAAATAATATTGTAAAACTAAAAAAAACAGACAAAACAATATGGAACAACCACAAAAGGAAAATAACCAAAAGATAACTTAGAAACCCGTTGGAAACAGATCTGAAAACACGTTTAGAAACACGTTTGAAAACAAATCTGGCAACCGGATTGAAACCCCGTTTGGAAACTTGATTAAAAAACCCGCTGGAAACAGGACAGCACTGCAGCCATACAAACGCGGAACACGCCAATTGGAATAATTACAGGCCGTCACGACACCTATAAACAAAGTGAGACTGTTACTGTTAGACATGTTCTCCCATTCTAATGCATATATGACTAAATACCTACCAATCGCAGATGTCAATCTTTTATAGAAAGCCAATGGAATCTTTCAACGCCGATACAAAACAGTGATCCAGCAGTGTCAGGTTCTCACAGCTTCTCCAATATCTATGCCCAATTTATGTGACAATACTAAGCAGACATTGCAGCGCGACTCGTATGGTCAAGGCAGAAATGCTCTCCAAACAAATCGCAGTCTCTAAAACACATTAAAACAGTGCACCTCTCATAATCAAGCACATGCAATAGCCAAGAAAACAAGCAACAGCGCGTTCTCCTTACCGCCTCAAGCACTCGCATCTAGTTCCGGGAAGTGACAGAAGCGCGTTAGCGACGCAGCAAATAACCAAGTGACGCATCCCAGGTAACCGTGCATGCTCCTGTTTTTATAACTCAGAGCTGCCAATCAGCTAATGCTGCACCTGCACCGTGACATAATCAAAGTCACTCCCCCTGCCACACAAGCACCATTAATAATAATAATAATAATAATAATAATAATAATAATAATAATAATAATAATAATAATAATAATAATAATAACTTTGAAATGACTGTTTAAGTATCAAAACAAAGGCACACATTAAAATAAAATAATAATAATAATGATAATAATAATAATAATAATAATAATACTGTAAAAGTAATGCAACTTTACTTCAGAACTAAAAGATTCTAAATCTACAGCTCAGCCATAACATAATCCTTTACTGTCTTCTTGGAATGCTTTGTGGTATTTAAGAGGCAAAATCATGGACAGGAACTTAAACCTAGAGGCCATGCATGGTTTCACACCGAGTGCTTTAAGCATATATAAGCATGGACAATGTGCTGTTTTGGTATACCAGCTCGATCTTGCAATGGACACACGCCACTGCGTTTTCTTTACTTTATGATTTGAAATGATCTCAAACCTTGGACATTTGTGTGTGTGTGTGTGTGTGTGTGTGTTTCATTATATAAATGTTCATTTTGAAGTTGCAGAATCAAATGAAGGACAATTATGAGAAGACTTAATTAAAATAAGTAAAATTTGTGACTATGTTGCATAAAATGTTTAAATGTTAATGTTGGCTATCATCGACAGTAATGACAACATGGTCCGACTTCAGAATGAAGCACAGAGACAACAATTCAGTTCCAGTGCAAAAAAAAGTAAATACAGATCTCGTCTGATCACAGAAGCTAAGCAGAATCGGGCATTCATTTACTTTACTGTTTGAATTCTGTAACAACATCATCTTAATATTCATACGCTGTAGATAATGTTTTGATAGATTTAAACAGTTTAAAATCACTGTACAAGTGACCTGATTAAACTCTCTAAAACCATTTAGTCAGGGTGCTCACCTCTTCTCTGTAGGCCGTCTCATCGTTGTCGGTGATCAGGCCTATCACCGTTGTACAGTCGTGTGTATACACTCCTGTATTCCCTGTATACACATGTCTGTACAGCCACACACAGCTCCAACGTCATCGTCAAATTCGCTGATGATACAACGGTGATAGTCCTGATCACCGACAACGATGAGACGGCCTACAGAGAAGAGGTGAGCACCCTGACTACAGTAAATGGTGTCAGAAGAACCACCTCTCACTAAACGTTGACAAGACCAAGGAGCTGGTGGTAGATTTCAGAAGACAGAGCAGAGAACACAGACCCATCACCATCGACAAGACACCTGTGGAGCAGCTTTAAGTTTCTGGGTGTTAACATCAGTGAGGATCTCACCTGGTCCAAACACACTGACGCAGTGCTGAAGAAGGCACACCAACGCCTCTTCTTCCTGAGACGGCTGAGGAAGTTTGGAATGAGCCCCAGAATCCTCAGAACATTCTACACCTGCACTATAGAGAGCATCCTGACGGGCTGCATCACTGCCTGGTTTGGAAACAGCACCGCTGGCAACCGTAAAACCCTGAAAAGGGTCGTACGAACTGCCAGCCACATTGTTGGAGGTGAGCTTCCCTCCCTCCAGGACATCTACAACAGGCGGTGTATAAAAAAAGCTCGGAGGATCACTAATGACACTGCATTCATACTGCATCTATACACACTGGACTATATACACGCACTGCATTTAATTTAATATAATAATCTATCTGACAATAAGCTATCGGTACCACAGGACATTTCTGTATCTGTACAGTCTGGTGCACCTTACATGTTACATATATTACATGTATATAATACGTATACGTATATATATTATTTATATTTATACTTATACATACATATATATATACATACACATATATAATTCATACTGTATATAATTCATACTGGCACATGTGCTGTGGTGATGTGACAATAAAGGTGACTTGACTTGACTTGACTTGCCCCTGTCCACCACCCACATCTATTAAAAATGCTCCTGTATAATTGTTCAAACTGACTTCAGCAGGCTAACTACCTTTATAGTCACTATGATGTTGTGTAAATGAAATGATTAGTGAAGTTCTCTAGGTAGACAACATACATCTGTCACCAAGCCCTTTATCACCAGATCTGACTAATCACTAGTCTAAGTAGGATTTAGTGTAAATCCAGTAGTCAGGGTTGTGAAAAGTGACTTTTTAATGGACTTGAATATTAGATTGTGGAAATAAACTAAATTCTCATTATCTAAGCTCATCAACTCCTTTCAGGATTTTAGTATGGAATTTAAACTGACAGCTATGGTCGCTAGCAGGTTAGCTAACATTAGGCTAAGGATTATATTTACATTTAATTCTTCTTCTTCTTTTTCTTTTTCTTATTATTATTATTATTATTATTATTATTATTATTATTATTATGTTTGCATTTTTAAAACCTACACTTCAATAGACTTATTTACTTCAGTTACACATAATACATTAATAATACACTTAATTATATTCTGCATTAGTTACATTATTTTTAGTCTATTGGTTTATTTATTTTATTACAACTTTGAATAAATATATTTTATTATAATAACAAAGATAATTTGGTTGGGCTTTTTTAATTATATTGATTAGTTTATAAAACATTATGTAAAGGTGAAAAATGTTTTGCAGATACACAGTTTTGTTGGTTTTGATGAGTTTGAACAATAGAAGAATTCATGAAGTTTGAAAGCTGAGTTTATTTAATGCTTTTCCATAATACAAAGTAGTGAAAGGTGATTCAGTCACATAGACTGTTGTTGTTCTAACTGTGTGAAGAGGTTTGTAAATGTGAACACAGTAATCATAAATACATGTCACTAACTGTAAAAGAAATTGTACATAAGAAAATACAACAATCCTTTTCCTCCATCTGCTGGTAAAATGATGTTATGACATGAAGCAATGTGTCTAATCTGTTAACGCTTTTATCATTTTCATTTTATCAGCTGTAAAACACAAAATATTACAGAATCTATTACAGAATCTATAACGTTTATAGTCTAAATGTGCTATATTGTCTCCAACACTGAGTTTTAGACTGAGATTAGTGTCATTCACAAAGAAAGCTCACTGAAATCAAAATTAAACAAAAATACATATATAGCTAGATATATAGATATACAAATATATAGAGAGCGAAAGAAACATTTTTTTTTTTAATTATGCTTTTTTGTAAGTTTTTGTAAGTTGATGAAGATTAGTTTATTAACTTTATATCTTTAAGACACGTAAAACACCAACATTTGCACATCAGTCCCTGTACTGGGTTTTAGTTGAAAAACTTAAATGTAAGAAATGTTTTCAACTAAAGTTATGATTACAAAGAACTTTTCAAATGTGTTAAATTGATTGTATTAACCCTCTGGAGTCAATGAACGCGTATACAAGTTTTGTGGCATAATCTCTTGTTAAGGCCGAAATGAACTTAAATTGCACTTTCAGTGTCGATCGTACAGATAAAAGCAATACATCAATCGAATCTGTAAAGGGTTTACTTTTATTTGTATACACACATAATAACAACAAAACATTGTGCTTCTGTAGAATAAAGAAAATAAACAGAGTGTGTTCTCTGCCATCTCGGTCTCGGTCACCAATCTTCACAGACACATAAATAAAACAACCCGAATCTCAGCGAATACTTGCCTCAAATACAAGATAAATATATGCATAGAAAGCTTTTTAAATAAAAAAAATTCAAGTCAAAAACAAATATTATATATACTATTATACTATAAAATATACTATTTTTATGTAATCCGTAAGAACGTAAGGAGAGATCCGGTTTCTCCTGTTTCGCCTAATTATAGCTAATGTGTTCCCACATCCCTCTGAGCGCGCTGTTCATATGCAAATTAACTGAGGTGATTGGGGTAATCACATACATGCCCCCGAGACACAGGAATGACTCAGTACATGAAATCCGGACCTGTGCTTGGAAATGCCAGGCATGATGTTCACTTGTGTGTTCAGCTGAAAAGGAACTGTTTCCTAGAGTGACACAAAGATGTATAACTGTTTAATTCTGGGTACGATGTGACAGAGTAGGTTAGTGGGGCTTCTACAAACCTTACACCCTTTTTTATCTTGCACTTCCTGTTGACCCTTTTTTGTTGCACAGTTTTGTCCTGATTGTGTCGTCTGTGTTATTACTAACTTGTAAAGTGATTTTGTGTGATAGTTAAATATTCTAAATAAACTACAAACAAAAAATATTCACATTTATTTTGTCCTCACATTCTTTCTTGTAACTCCTCTCTCAGTCACACACTCACCTGTAAGGCTCATTATGCAGCTCATTATGCAGCTCATTATGCAGCTCATTATGCGGGCCTTTGTCTTCTCAGGTGTGAATCACACTAATATGCATGATAGTTGATGCCTACTCGCATTTGCCCTTTACAAACAAAAAGTGTCTTAGAAAATTTAAATAAATATATTGTTTTCTGTGAGCGAGTAAACAAGATGATTTTCACAAATTTTTGAAGCAAAAACGTCTAGACTACAAGTTCTCAAAAGTCCTGTGTGAACCGATGTTCTGTATGTGTTTTATGGCCTTATTCACGTGATTTACTAAAGTTTCATTTTTCACTAACCACGCATATAAACATTGTTTTCTCAAAAACACAATCATGTACATACATGGTGCTCACATATTATTGTAGTCCAGTTGTGCTGATTACAGTGATTTACTTACTTTACTTACATCTTCAACATTTCTCTGAGCAGCGCCATTGTTCCTCCGTGCCTCAAGACTACCACCATTGTCCCCTCCCAAAGAAGTGTCCTTGCCTCAATGACTATCTTCTGTCGCACTCCACAACCATAGTTATGAAGTGCTTTGAGAAAGCTCTTCAGAGGCACATCAAGACTCAGTTACCACCTTCACTGGACCCCTACAGTTCTCGTATCATCAAACCGCTCCACAGACGATGCCATTACCACGGCCCTCCACTTAGCCCTCACCCGCCTGGACAATAAAGACACTTATGTACGAATGCTGTTCATAGACTTTAGTCCGCATTCAATACAGTCATCCTCAGCACCTGATTGTGAACCTGAGCCTACTGGGACTATAACACCCTCCCTCTGCAATGGATCCTGGACTTTCTGACTGGGAGACCTCAGTCAGTCCGGATCGGGACAAAAGCATCTCTAGCAGTACCACACTGATACACTGGAGCTCAGCAAGCTGCGTGCTCTCAAGTCCACTGCTGTTCACTCTGCTGACTCACGACTGTGCAGCAATGCCAAAGATTGAACCATATCATCAAGTTTGTTGATGACACGCCATTGTGGGTCTCATTAGCACAAGAACGACGAGGTTTCAGACAGGTTGTTGGTTCTTACACCAATAACACTGTCTCTTGAATGTTGATAAAACTAAAGAGATGGTTGTTGACTTCAGAAGAGCACAGAGCGGACCACTCTCCGCTGAACATCAACAGGTCATCTGTAGAGATCATCAAGAGCACCAAATTTTCTTGGTGTTCATCTAGCGGTGAACCTCACCTGGTCACTCAACACCAGCTCCATCACCAAGGAAAGCCCAGCAGCGTCTCTAATTCCTACGAAGCATGAGAAAGGCACATCTCCCTCCCCCATCCTGACCATGTTCTACAGAGGGACCATTGAGAGCATCCTGAGCAGCTGCATCACTGTCTGGTTTGGGAACTGCATCATCTCGGATCACAAAACCCTGCAGCGGATAGTGAGGACAGCTGAAAAGATCATTAGAGTCTCTCTTACCTCTGTCATGGGACACTTTCACCACACGCTGCCATCCAGAAAGCAACAGCATTGTGGATGACTCCACACACACCTCACACACACTCTTCACCCTCCTGCCATCTGGAAAAAGGTCCCGAAGCATTTGGGCCCCTCATGACCAGACTGTGTAACAGTTTCTTCCCACAAGCCATCAGACTTCTCAATAACTGAACTGTACTGAGCACAACACACACACACTGGTGATGGGAAGTTTGGTTCTTTTCTGCGAACCAGTTCTTTCAGACATTTCGATTTAATGAACCAGTTCAAAAATCCAGTTTCACCAGTTCTTTTACTCCTGACGTAATGAAGTAATTCACAATGATGTAATTGAGTCACCTTTGCGGGTCCGAGTCCACCTTGTTGAGTATGAGTCAAGACCAAGTCCTTAAACATCGAGTCCAAGTCTGATGACCGAGGTCCAAAAGGGACCGAGTTGGACTACAAGTCCGAGTTCCTTAAAGGCAGAGTCAAGTCCGCCCGAGTCCAGAAAGTAATTAATGAAAAAGATTATAAATTGGTATTGTAAATGTTTACATTCTATAATATTTTAACCTTTCAACCCATTAACCAATGGCAATATAAAAATGTATAAAAAATACCACTATTACATCTTGTCATTGCCATTGAACATTTTTATTTTATTTCAACAGAACTAGTTCCTACCAAAAAGGTTTCAAAGAAAAGAAGGGTATATGTAAGAACTTTTTATTGTATTACAAGTGCATGAAAATACAAATTAACCCGTTTTATTATTGTATCATATAATATTGCTGACATTTCACTTATTTAATGCCTCTCCCCCACATTTAAATAGGCTGAGGAAATACTCAGACTAGAGTTTAAATCTATCAGCTAGTCATAACAACAAACTTAAGCTTTATTACGGTGCTTAATCAACAACAAACTCCTTTCTGAACACAGCTCTCTGGTCTTGTAACATGAGTTGTAATGAACACTGAACATGAAATGTACCATAGTGCACAGTCAAGCACTAAACCAGGGCCATATTGCTTTTCAAGGGCTGTGACCATTTTATGAGTTAAGCGTGCACAATGTGGTCTCACGATGAGGCCACCTTTGCTAAAGACATGCTCTACTGGTGCAGAGGATGCTGGAATAGACAGCACTTTTACAACCAGAGAGTAAAGCTGTGGGAATCTCTCCCTGTTTGTCGACCAAAATTCAAGTGCTGTATTTGGCTCAGGTGCTTGTGGGCTCGATAGCAAGCTAAGAAGTCGAGGGGCATTTGCCAGAGGAGAATCTGAGGTTTCATCAGCATCACCTCCAGAATGCAGCTTGTCTGCTGTGGCCTCAAGTTTGAATTATGGTTGAACTGGTCCTTTTTCCCATTTTGCTCAACCATTTTGGTTCTCACAAAGATCCCAGAGAATCCTCTTTAAAAGTGATTGCCGAAGGGCTGTGGCTAGTGGCCGGCCAATGACTTCGGACTCTGATATTTGGAGCCAGATGAGTGTTTAAATCACGTACAGTGGGGACCACCATACTAATAGTGACCATTTTCTCACCCTCTGTTGCTTCCGCAAAAGGAAAGAGAACAGAATCTGAATCCTTCTGTTGATTCCATCTCACGAACTGAAAAAGAACATGTTGAAAGTCTGAACTGCAAATTTGTGTGAGATCCCTATGATCAAGTGCTGTAAGGGCTGTAGCTGCCTGTAGCTGCAGGAATTGATCTGTCCCAAATGTAGCCTCAATCGTCTTTAAATATAGTACTTGTGTGAAGTAATGAGGTAATTTTTGCTGAAGAAAAGGCCTTGGCTTCTTCATTCCATCAAGTACAACTAATTGCAACTAACCACCATGATAGTCTCGTCTTCCCAGGTCACATCCTCCAAAGACTCTATCATCTAAGTTTTCCTCTTCTGACACTGCCATCACTGTTTCGCTCTTCCTGTGGTAGCTTGACTTTGAATGCACATGTCACGATCAGCGCACACCCAACGCCCACTGAACAACAAACACCGAGAAGCCTCTCCAGAATACTAGCTCTCCAGACTACACCTCCCAGAATCCACCACTGACTCTGATTGCTCCACTACCTGTTCCCCATCAACCACTTCCCTATAAAGACTGAACGTGAACTTGACACCAGTGCGAAAGTCTCGACTTGCTTCTGCAGTCATCCGAGCGGTTTCCCGATTGTCTGTTCTGATTGTTTTGATTTGTTTTCTGTTGCCTGGTTCTCATGATTCTTTACTGCCTGCCCTGACCTCCAGCCTGTTCTTCGACTCGGACCTGCCTATCTCTGACATTGTGTTTGCCGTGCTAGACCCTGCCTGTCTGTTCTGCCTTATTTAAATAAACTCTGAAAATGGATCCTTACGACTCTGCTTCGTTACAGCACACTTCATATTGGCTGCATTGTCAGTAATAATGTACCTGACTATACTTGCTATGTTATATTCATCAATGATCTCGTCAAATGCCATGGCTATGTTGTCTCCACTGTGTCTGCCACAAAACCTCCTACAGTCTAAAAGAAAGGACTCCAGCTGATTTCCATCTTGGTTTAAGCCTTGGGCTGTAACACCGAAGAAGGACCGCATGTTGTCAGCATTTATGGACACAGATGAATCTTTCACCTGATCAACCAACAAAGGAATGTGTTTTTCAGTGATTGTTTTTCTTGCAATGGGGGTGTATTTGTTGTCCATTACTTTAGAGAAATGCCTGAAATGCTGATTTTCAACAATTGACAAAGGTAAAGTGCAGCCCAATGAGGAGATCCTAATAGATGGCATTATTGTCTTGGAGAAAATTGCATCATAAAGTTTGCACTGCTTGTTTGGTCAATTCTGGTCTTGCAAATCCTGCAATGCTGCGGCTGTTGGTCTGTTGGATGCTGCTGCCGGGTCTTGGTACTCTCTTATTCTGGGAAAGAAAGAACATTTTTAACAATACTTACTAATTCAAAACAGAAGGTACATGCGAAACAAGGCGGTATTTGCTAATGTGCCTAAAACTTTTTTGTTTTTTGCAAAGTTTTGCTTCAATCTATTTTACTTAGTTATTGCCAATTCAGATCACATTAAGTAATTGATAGAAATAATTACATTACATTAAGAGCAAATCATTTTAAATTTAAAAGGACTATATTTTTCAGTCCCTGCATTTCTGTGGTGATATGTCATTTCCTTACTAAATGTAAAAAACAAATCTCAATCAGCAGGGTTTATATTATTTCCCACATTAAGATACATTTAACATTTTGTAAAATTAAAGACTGGAAACACCAAATGCTAATGTTTAGGGGTGGGCGATACTAAAATCTTATTTCACAATAATTGTTTTCTCAAGTAGGTTTAAGTAGCATTCAAGTAAAAATAAATACTACTGGAATTAAATAAAGCAATTAAATGTAAAATAAAACAGACTTCATTGTATGACATGCACATTGATTCTCATTACATTTAATAAAGTTAGTTATCAGTAGAGTGAGTGAGTGATATATTTAGTGTCATATCACCCAGCCCTAACAATGTTATTTGGATTTAAATTGGTATAAAAGTTATAATAAGTAACTTTACCTTTCTTTATGTTTTCTCTGAACATGTCGGTAGAAATTTGAAGTCGTGCCAGAAACATCAGTAAGAGTAGTTTTGCAATATTTGCAATCCGCAGAGTGCTTCTTTTTAACGGATGTCTTGCAAATAAATTGTTTATGATTTTTGTAAGCAAAACAAATTTTGCTGACTTTGAATGCATCGTCCTAGCCACACATTGATATCCAGTGAGTGATGTGTGTGTTTCGTCTGCAATCATAAGATGATGCTACTGCTACCTGTCGGTGTGGTGCAGTTAAATGACAAACGGGGAGACATTAATTAATTTCTCATCTCAATTTTATGCTGGTTTTATTGTTACACATGACACGGACTCGACTGTACTCAAAATATTTTCTGAGTCCAAAATGTTCAAGTCCATGTCAAGTCCGAGTAAAAATTCACCCGAGTGCGTGCCAAGTTCATTCAAAATTGGACTCGAGTCCGAGTTCGAGTACCCCAACTCAAGTGATATGGGCTCTTATTGTCATCTACCCTCTCCGGTGTCTCCATCTTACTCCCCCTCTCCGTCGGTTCGGCAGGTTCCATCGACACGGTCGGTTCCGTCGACCCGGTCGGTTCGGCAGGTTCCTTCGATCCGGTCGGTTCGGCAGGTTCTGTCGACCCGGTCGGTTCCGTCGACCCGGTCGGTTCGGCAGGTTCCGTCGACCCGGTCGGTTCCGTCGACCCGGTCGGTTCGGCAGGTTCCGTCGACCCGGTCGGTTCCGTCGACCCGGTCGGTTCCGTCGACCCGGTCTGTTCCGTCGACCCGGTCGGTTCTGGCCGGTTCCTTCGGACCCGGTCGGTTCGGCAGGTTCCGTCGACCCGGTCGGTTTCCGGCGACCCGGCTGTGGTCCAGCTGGTGCGGCTGAGGGATGCCGGCCGGACCGAAGCCGGACCTCATCGGGGTTATCCCGCCAGTTGTGGAAGACCAGCCCGTTAGCACGGACCTCACCGAGCTCGCCAGTAGGGTAGCCATGGGAACTGGCTCAATCACGGGTGTGCACGGGACTGTCGGGCGGAGGCACTGTGGAGCATTCGGGCGTCCGTGGCTGATTCCACTCTGTGGCCCACGGACCCCGATGCTTGCTGCCCCCCCCCCCAAAAATACTTACGGCCGGCTTCCGTCTCTACACTGCTCACGCTCACGCGTGGACCCGTCCAGGAGCAACGCCAAGTTGACGAACTCTGAGAATGTTTTTATCTCTCGAGTAGACGGCATCAGATACCGCAGGATGTCCTTTAGTCCGTACTTAAAAATGTCCTTGAGTGCCTTCTCCCCAAAGTTGAACCTCGTTGCACAGGTCCAAGAATACCTCCGTGTATTCCTCAACTGGGGCGTCCTCCTGACGTAGACAAAACAGGATTTCTGCTGATCCATGTGGTTGGTCGTTCTGTCACGATGTGACACGGTGAGACAAAGGCGATTGAGGATCCAAGTGCAGTTTAAGGATTTAATAAACAAAACACAAACCAACAGTAGGCAGGCAAAACAGATCGGGACACTGAACAGGAACAGAGAACGACACAGACCAAATACAAGCACAAACACAAACAACGACCAACCACCGGGAAGTGAACAGACAGAGTAGATATAGTGGACAGGAGCCAATAACAAAGCAGAGATGATTAGAGACAAAGACAAGACACCTGGGGGAAGAGATGGAATGTGATTAGTGTCCATGGTGAGCAATGAGTGGGCGGAGCAAAACAATTAATACCAGAGAGAGACGGCAGACAGAAACAAGGGGGAAAACACAGACACATTACAAAAAAACAGCATTGACCAGCATGGAATTCATGCTGGTTTTTGTCGTTTTTGGCTTAATGACATATGTAAAGCAGCACTGCCATCTTTCCCTACTTTACAAAACAGATTGGATGGAAATCTGAGGTGGACAGGACATGACTGAACAATGGGGGACTGGAGTTCAAAGTCATGGTCAAGTTACCTTCATGTTCTCTTTAGTGTATAATTTAAAAATGGTTACGGATTCATCAGGACAGGTTTGGAAATCTGCAACACTACTAAATAAAGAATACGCTTAATGGATTTATGTCCTGAATTTACACAAATCAGTCTATAATAATGCCATGTAATGATACTGAAGACATGCAGGTGCAGTAAAAGGGTGTTTTATTTAAAGAGAAAGCAGACAAATCCAAATCATGAATCAAAATTGAAATACAGGAAACAGGCAGAAGTCAGGCGATCTACAGATGAGTAATTGCTTTTACAATTCAGCTGGTCATTGATTTCAGCTCAGCATTCGATTAAATTTGTCCACAAACGCTGACTAATTACTGCAAGAAAAACTCACATCTATCCAAAGATATTGTGACTGGTATCAGAGTCAATAAGCGAAGTAATCCAAACTTGGGAATCCTGTGACCTCAGGTACGATAATAAGGGAGTTAACCAAGCTAAAGGCAGTAGTGAGGTTTTAATTCACAGACATACTACTGCTTCATCAGATTCAGCAACAAACACATCAAGTTTGCTAATGGCAGAATGGTGATAGGTCAGAGTGGTAGCTTACCAGTAAAGGCAATGAATCTCATGAAGCATACAGGATGGAGCTACAGAACTGAATCACGACTTCTCCCTCAATGCTGACAAGCCAAAGAAGGTAATTAAAGTATAATGCTATTTGACATGTTTTTAAATGCAGATAAATTTATACCTACTACAAGAAAAGCCTGACGCTTCTCCATCCATCCATCCATCCATCTTCTACCGCTTATCCGGGGGCAGCAGTCTAAGCAGGGACACCCAGACTTCCCTCTCCCCAGACACTTCCTCCAGCTCTTCCAGGGGAATACCGAGGCGTTCCCAGGCCAGCTGAGAGACATAGTCCCTCCAGCGTGTCCTAGGTCTTCCCCCGGGGCCTCCTCCCGGTTGGACATGCCCGGAACACCTCCCCAGGGAGGCGTCCAGGAGGCATCCGAAACAAATGCTCTAGCCACCTCAGCTGACTCTTCTCGATGTGGAGGAGCAGCGGCTCTACTCTGAGCTCCTCCCGAGAGCTCCTTCCGCCGCCTGTTTCCGGGATCTCGTCCTGTCGGTCATGACCCAAAGCTCATGACCCACAGGTGAGGGTAGGAACGTAGATCGACCGGTAAATAGAGAGCTTCGCCTTGTGGCTCAGCTCTTTCTTCACCACAACAGATCGGTATATCGACCGCATCACTGCAGAAGATACACCAATCTGCCTGTCGATCTCCCGCTCCATCCTTCCCTCACTCCTGAACGAGACCCCAAGATACTTAAACTCCTCCACTTGAGGCAGGAGCTCTCCAACAACCTGGAGGGGGCAAGCCACCCTTTTCCGACTGAGAACCATGGCCTCGGACTTGGAGGTGCTGATTCTCATCCCCGCCGCTTCACACTCGGCTGCAAACCGTCCCAGTGCACGCTGAAGGTTCTGATTTGAGGAAGCCAGCAGGACAACATCATCTGCAAAAAGCAGAGACGAAATCCTGTGGTCCCCAAGCCGGACTCCCTCCAACCCCATACTGCACCTAGAAATCCTGTCCATATAAGTAATGAACAGGACCGGTGACAAAGGGCAGCCCTGCCGGAGTCCAACATGCACCGGAAACAAGTCTGACTTACTCCTGAAGCTTCTGCACCTACCTATTTAATTTCCTATTATGGGCATCCCTTTTTGTCATTGTTATTAAAAAAATGTGCTCAAGAGAGCTTTACTTCCTTGTTCTTGTCACATTTGTCACTCCGTCTTTCATGACAGATGTCTTGTGGATCAATCCTCTCTTACAGCTTCAATGAGTAAGTTTCCTCATTTCTTTTCTTGCTATTGTCCACTGTATATGATTTCTACTGATTACATGTTAACTTTATGAGTTTGGATTATTATGAACGTTCTTACTTATATTAATTATGTTGTATTGTTATTACTGTTAAGCTCCTGCTGCCATAATGTTGTTTTTGAATATAAATAGAGTTCTATTTTGACTCCTTAAGCTTTGCTGAACTTATGAACTTGTTGTGATCTCAATCTGTCATTTCCCAGACTGGGCTTGCTCATGCATACTTTAAGCTTTAGTTCCTCTATTCCCACTAAAGGTTACTCCCTTTTCCCATTAGATCCTCGACCTCAGAGTCAGCAGGTTCGTCCAGCTGGTCAAATGGTCTGGCTCTCTCGCCCTTCTCCATACAAGAAGCCAGTTCCTGCTGAGGTCATAACTGGCTATCGTTGCTTTCAACTATTTCACATCAGCCTTGACTTTCTAAGTTCCTGGAACACCTCTGTTCTCCTGAATTCCCTGAACTCCCTTTCAGGCTATCTCACATTGTGAAAGGCGCCTCTTACTTACACTTCCTCCACCCAAACCTCCCTGTCTGACCTTGTGGACCAGAGAACTCAAAGTGAATGCTGTCCTTCTGCTGAACCTTGCTGCCCTGAGCTCGGAACTCCTGCTTCTCCTCCACGTCCCTCATCCCCTCCGTTTGCATACATTTGCCCTATTTCTCCCTTTTTACCATCTTCCCCCTCTAATTCTGAACCTGGATCCCCAGCCTATACTCCTTCTTCTCCCTCTCCTAGGCCGTGGTCCCCAGAATACACCCCTACTTCTCCTAGACCTGATAGCTCCGGGTGTCTTTATTTTTACTAAGTTCATGATTATAATAAACTTCTCTTCCTTGTTTACCTCCTGGCTCAGGTGTGGTTATTTATGTACTTGTTATATATTACCTTAAAAACTATTATAACATCTGGGGCCTATTCCTATGTGTCTTATGACACCAATCATAATATTTTTATGGCATAATGCTTTACTTTTGGGGTATGCCTGAGATCAAAATATTTTTTCACAACACTAAAAGTCACAAAAAAGAGCAATTATGCAACTTGATCTCTGTTTAAATCGAGGATGTACAAAGATTTTATGACATGCTTCCTTTGTGTTTAACACACCATGAACATTACAGAACATAACACTTGTACTTCACTTACATGCAGGATAAAGACATTTGAAGCACATGTTCTGATGGCATTATAACTGAGTTTAAATGCTGTTTATTAACTACCGATCTGCTGAACAAAGAGCTGTCACATTTTATTACTTTATAACAACACAAAAACAGTAATAATAAATTAGATGTTTTCCACTGAACGTGTGTGTGTGTGTGTGTGTGTGTGTGTGTGTGTGTGTGTGTGTGTGTGTGTGATCCTGCACACCACCTACATGCGACATCATCTCACTCCTCACACTGTGTAAGGCAGAATACTGTGCAAGTGCCGGGCAAATTCTATTCTATTAATCAGAGATAATAGTTCAAGTGAACTTTTCCTAAGTTGCAGAGAAGAACCCAGCAGAATCCTGTGGAATATCAAACTTCTTAATTCAATACACTTTAAAGTGCGAAGTCAGTCTGTCCTGACCTAAGTCTGAACAGAGTGAGTTAGTTGGGTGTAAGGTCTATCACACTATCCAGTGTGAATCAATCAGAGTTAATACACATGTCCTTCAGGTAAACCTTCTGAACACACACATGTACAAAGTTTTTATATGCTTCCTTTATGTTTAACACACCATGAACATTATATAACAAAACACTTAAACTTCACTTAATAAAAAGCAGTAGAGGCAGATGAAGAATTTTCTCTTTAACATCAGCAGCTCAGTGTGTTAGATGAAGGATAAAGACATTTGAAGCACATGTTCTGATGGCACTATAACTGAGCTTAAAAGCTCTTTATTAACTACCGACCTGCTGAACACAGAGCTGTCACATTTTATTACTTTAAAGCAACACAATAACAGTAATAATAAATTAGATGTGTTTTCCACTGAATATGTGTGTGTGTGTGTGTGTGTGTGTGTGTGTGTGTGTGTGTGTGTGTGTGTGTGTGAGATCCTGCACACCACCTACATGTGACATCTCACTCCTCGCACAACTGCTGCACTGTAGTCCCCACTGTTGTGGACTGTAGAGGAGAACATGGCCCCTGTGTTAGGGCAGCTGAAGCACAACAAGAGCAATAGACAAGAGCAGAGAGTTTGATGGGGCACGGCACACTCAGGGAGGTAAGATGAGTTCACCAGGCAGTGAATTGATGCATGTCTGTGTTTATTTTTCACAGAGAAACTGAAAGAGACAGAAGGCATCACTCCCTGATACTGCTGCGCCCTGCAAGCCACCTGGGTCATGTCTCATTACTGCTAGTTTGTTTTACTGCACAGAACACCCTCTCCATGCCAAGACAAACTTGTCCTGCCTTCGCCTGCACTTTTACCCCACCTTATAACTAAAAAAAAACCCAATATTTTCCTCTATTTTCCCTGTCTTGGGTGTGCCTGTGTTCTGCCCTCGCTGCACTGAGTCCCTACAGTGTGTTTACAGAGAGTTGCCCTGTTCTTACAGATGACATCATGGTCTGCACAAACACACAGATAACCACTATAAATATTAATTATGTAACATAAAACTGAAACAATTTCATTGACAGACTCTTCTGTTATTCACTTTAGATAAAGTCATCTGTCAAATGGTGTAAATGTAAATGTTAATTCATCTTCCTGTGCTCAGAGTAAAAAAGGTAAATGTAGCTCTTCTGTATGGTTCACATTTTAATCATCTGTCTGAATGATCTGAAGTCAATTTAATGCAGGAACATGTTAAGTAGAGTTCATGTAAAGTAGAACAAAGGGATGGAGTGATGTGCATAAGCTATTTTGTCTGAAGGAAGACAAATAAGCAGCTCAGTTTATCACATGAAGGATAGTAGGTTACAGAGTCAAAATAAAACCATAAAACTAATGGTTTACCTTCATATTTCAGCTCCTTACTAATAAACTACTCCAAGATTGAGCTGTTTCCTAACACACCTACATTACAAGACTTGTTGTCTTGACTATTGCTCTGTCTGGAAGTTATGAACTGTTCTGTTGCTCAGGACAATACTCACATATTATTCTGTTAATGAGTGGTTTCTCTCTGCACTCAGCCTCAAACACACACACACACACACACACACACACACACACACACACACACACACACACACACACACACACACACTACATATCAATGTTGTACAGGTCTAGTATATTTCTAGATAAAGTAAATCCTTACATCATATTAGTGAATTTTAGTTTATTATAAAAGCTGGCAATATTTGTCATTCTGTGTGACAATATTTTGTCTATTGAAATACAAACAGCATGCAGTTAAAAGAGCATGAACATTTTCAGTGTTGAGTTAAATGTGGACTGAGGATTAAATACTGAAATTTAGTACATCAGTATTCTGAACTCAGATGTCAAGAAGTCAAGTCAAGAAGAAGTCAAGAAGCTTTTTATTGTCATTTCAACCATATATAGCTGTTGCAGTACACAGTGAAATGAGACAACGTTTCTCCAGGATCAAGGTGCTACATAAAACAAAGACAGGGCTAAGGACATGTAGGTAGTCTTAGACACATAAAGTGCAACTGTGCAACCTGGTGCAAACAGTGCAGGACAAGACAAGCAAGACAGTGCAGGACAAAAGACAGTGCAGGACAAAAAACAGTGCAGACATTAAGTTACAGGACAATACAAAAAGTAAAAAAAAATGCAATACACAAAAGACAATAAACAGTAACAGAAACAGCGCCGACCGACCGGTGTAAATACTGAATGTTCAAACAATATTTTGTGCAGTAAAAGAATGAACAGCAGCAGGTTCTTAGCAGCAGGTCCTTTGGATTATATATAGAGTTGTGCAAAAAACAGCAGATGACTGAGATATTGTCCAATATGTGCAAAAACAGCTGAAATGTTGGACAGTATGTGCAAAAACAGCAGAAAAGTGTGCAAAACAGTGTGTGTGTTTTGTGAGGGTCTATGCAGTCCATACAGATGATGTGTGTGCTCAGTATAGTATAGTTCAGTTATTGAGAAGTCTGATGGCTTGTGGGAAGAAACTGTTACGCAGTCTGGTCGTGAGGGCCCGAATGCTTCGGTACCTTTTTCCAGACGGCAGGAGGGTGAAGAGTGTGTGTGAGGGGTGTGTGGGGTCATCGACAATGCTGTTGCCTTTGCGGACGCAGCGTGTGGTGTAAGTGTCCATGATAGAGGGAAGAGAGACCCCAATGATCTTCTCCGCTGTCCTCACTATCCGCTGCAGGGTTTTGTGATCCGAGATCGTACAGTTCCCAAACCAGACAGTGATGCAGCTGCTCAGGATGCTCTCAATGGTCCCTCTGTAGAACATGGTCAGGGTTGGGGGAGGGAGATGTGCCTTTCTCAGCCTTCGGAGGAAGTAGAGACGCTGCTGGGCTTTCTTGGTGATGGCGCTGGTGTTGAGTGCCCAGGTGAGGTTCACCGCTAGATGAACACCAAGAAATTTGGTGCTCTTGATGATCTCTACAGATGATCCGTCGATGTTCAGCGGAGAGTGTTCGCTCTGTGCTCTCCTGAAGTCCACAACCATCTCTTTAGTTTTGTCCACATTCAGAGAAAGGTTGTTGGCTCTACACCAGGCAGTTAGTTGTTGCACCTCCTCCCTGTATGCTGACTCGTCGTTCTTGTTGATGAGACCCACCACGGTCGTGTCATCGGCGAACTTGATAATATGATTCGATCTGTGCATTGCTGCACAGTCGTGAGTCAGCAGAGTGAACAGCAGTGGACTGAGCACGCAGCCTTGAGGAGCTCCAGTGTTCAGTGTGGTGGTGCTGGAGATGCTGTTCTCGATCCGGACTGACTGAGGTCTCCCAGTCAGGAAGTCCAGGATCCAGTTGCAGAGGGAGGTGTTTAGTCCCAGCAGGCTCAGCTTCCCAATCAGGTGCTGAGGGATGTTTGTATTGAATGCTGAACTAAAGTCTATGAACAGCATTCGTACATAAGTGTCCTTATTGTCCAGATGGGTGAGGGCTAAGTGGAGGGCTGTGGTTATGGCATCGTCTGTGGAGCGGTTTGGACGATACGCGAACTGTAGGAGGTCAAGTGAGGGTGGTAGCTGGGTCTTGATGTGCCTCATGACAAGCTTCTCGAAGCACTTCATAACTATGGGTGTGAGTGCAACGGGACGATAGTCATTGAGGCAAGACACTGTAGACTTCTTTGGGACAGGAACGATGGTGGTAGTTTTGAGGCACGTAGGAACAACGGCGCTGCTCAGGGAAATGTTGAAGATGTCCGTAAAGACATCCGCTAGCTGTTCCGCACATTCTCTGAGCACCCTGCCAGGAATGTTGTCTGGTCCAGCAGCCTTCCGTGGGTTAACTCTGCATAGAGATCTCCTCACGTCGGCCGTGGATAGACAGAGTACCTGGTCGTCGGGACGAGGGATGGTCTTCCTTGGCGTAACGTTGTTCTGTACCTCGAACCGAGCGTAGAACTCGTTCAACGCGTCTGGGAGGGAGGCGTCGCTATCACAAGCAGGTGAAGCTGTCTTGTAGTTTGTGATTGCCTGTATGCCCTGCCACATGCGACGGGTGTCTCCGCTGTCCTGGAAGTGGCTGTGGATTGTCTGGGCATGTGCACGCTTTGCCTCTCTGATGGCTCGGGACAGTTTGGCCCTTGCTGTTCTTAGGGCCACCCTGTCCCCTGTTCTGAAGGCTAGGTCCCTAGACCTCAGCAGAGCACGCACATTAGCAGTCATCCACGGCTTCTGGTTGGGGAGTGTAGTGATGGTCTTGGAGACGGTCACGTCATCAATGCACTTGCCGATGTAACTGGTCACTGCTGACGTGTACTCCTCCAAGTTGACGGAGTCTCCGTTGGTTGCAGCCTTCCTGAAGATATTCCAGTCAGTGCACTCAAAGCAGTCCTGAAGAGCAGAAGTGGCTCCTGCTGGCCAGGTTTTCACCTGCTTCAGAACCGGTTTTGAGCGTCTGACAAGTGGTCTGTATGCAGGAATTAGCATAACAGTGATGTGGTCTGAGTAGCTGAGGTGGGGACGGGGCTCCGCACGGTACGTGCCGGGAATGTTTGTGTAAACAAGATCCAGCGTGTTTTCACCTCTCGTAGCAAAGTCCACATGCTGATGGAATTTAGGGAGCACTGACTTAAGATTTGCATGGTTGAAATCTCCGGCGATGATAAAAAGTCCGTCGGGGTGAACATTCTGTAGCTCGCTAATAGCTCCGTATAGCTCACTTAGCGCCTCTTTAGCATTAGCGCTAGGAGGAATGTAAACTCCGACAATGTAAACAGTAGTAAATTCCTGTGGTAAATAAAATGGTCTGCATCTAACAGTCACAAACTCTACTGACGATGAGCAGTAAGTAGAAACAAGCACAGAGTTCTTGCACCATTCCGTGTTGATATAAACACACACACCACCACCGCGAGTCTTACCGCAAAGAGCTGCATTTCTGTCGGCTCTAAATGAAGTTAGCCCGTCCAGCTGAATGGCGGCGTCCGGAACTCTGTCGCTGAGCCACGTCTCCGTGAAAACAAACAGACAGCAGTTTCTAGCCTCTCTCCGTGTAGAGCGTTCGAGTCGGATGTAGTCCAGTTTATTGTCCAGGGAGCAAACGTTGGATAGTAGAATGGACGGGAGAGCCGGCCGGCTAGGGTTTGTTTTTAGCCTAGCACGGACGCCCGCTCGCTTACCGCGCTTCCGCTTCCTCGCGAACCGCTTTCGGCGTCCCCTCCCCTGGTCTCTGGTATCAGGCGACACCGGGGACTGGAGGCCTGGTCTCCGCAGCAAGCCGAGGTCACGAAGCCTAACCAGGACATCATCGTGCAGGTTGGTTGTTACACGATTTCTGTACTTTATTAGGTCCTGGTGTTTGTATACATGAACACCGCTGAAAGCTACAAACAGACATAAGCTCTTTTAAAGAGTTATGTAAGAGTTACACACATGCTTGAGTTTATCTAAAACAGAGATGAGTCTCATTTCTGCATGAATCTGACCTTGAATCTGACAGTATTTATATTGTGTGATAAGAGCTTGAGTGAGGAGCAATGTTGTGTCAGTAAACACTAACCCCCTGGTCAGGGTGGTGGTGCAGTCAGAGTCACTCCCAATAACAACAAAACAAATAAATGATGTCAATTACTTTTTACATGTTACATTAATTTCTTTGTCATTTTATTTAATTTTAGTAAATTTAATTTTATGCTTATAGAACTTGTATTATTTGTAAATCAGAATTTGTTATTCAGAATAAGAAATGTAGCTCACTCCGTGTAATCATCTGACTATTCTAACAGATATACGCAGTGTAATGAAGGAACATCTGTGAAACCAGCACACTAAATATCATGTCCTGAGAGCAGGGGTGTGGGAGGTATTTTACATTGTGGGTGCTAACATAAACTGTGGGTGCTGACATAAACTGCTGCTACAACCTGCTGCTTCATGTATTATATTTTCAACCAAAGCAACAGTCTCCTGTCCTGTCCTGTCTTCAGCCTTACACTGTCTCCTTTCTTGCACTCTTTTGCACACGTGCACTTTATGTGGAACTTTGTTATTGTACTTAGTTCTTAGCTCTGTGTTGTTTTATGTTCCAAGAGGAATGTTGTTTCATTTCTCTCTTTTTTGTTTTACAGAATATATTACTGACTAAATATTAAGCACAAAATGCATGCTGATATTAATAATGATTCATCTTTAATGCTACAGTAGTATGGAAAAAATATTGAGCAAAATACTGTAATTGTACCAGGTATCTCAGTAAATGGCTTGCTGACTTGTACTGTGTGCCTGGAACACTGAGGCCCAATCTGACCTATATGACCTTACATAGGCAGATAGAATAGGAACACAAGAACAAGACTCGGACTTATGATATCATCTGTCTAAAATACAGCTGGGATGAAATATAGTACACATATATTTTTAAAAAGGTTTAAAATTGGCTGCCACACCACTGGGATGATCTTTGTTCCTTGGGTTAATCTTCCTTGAGTTTGCTAAACCAAGATCTACATATTTATGACTAACTTAAATGTTATGTTTGTATTAATGTGTTATTTATTACATATATCAGGTAAAACCACAACACAAACTCAATTTCCCAGCACACACAGCAGCCTACTCACATCTTTGTCTTTGCTCATGTTTTTGTCCACTGTTTTGCTTTGGATATCCTGCTTGCTGTTTGCTCGACTTTGGTCTGTTTATCACACTGATTTTACCTTAAATTTTGAAATTGTCTTCCTCGTTAATAAACACAACACTCACCTGCACTTGTATCTGACTGTGTATCAGTCTGTTTCTAACAATATAATAACTGATTCTTCCTATTGCAGCTCATCCACACAGTCTTGTATAATGGATGGTGTTGTACAGTGTTGTGTAGAGTCTAATGTCTGATTGTCTTTTTGGATAGATGCGAGGTTTTTTTTTTTCTTTGTAATCATTACTCAGAATTTGTGGTTGATTTTTATCAAATTCTGAGCTGAAATCAATGACAAGTTAAATTGTAAATGCAATTGAATCATCTGTGTAACATTAATGTTTCCATGCATGCTGTTGATGGTCCAGTCTGGGTAAGGTGAGCGCTTTGAGATTAGCATTGGTTGTGGATTATCCCTCTATCTTTGTTTGTAGATCGCCTGACATCTAAATAAAAAAGCCTTTTTTACTGCACCTGCATCTGTCGTCAGTATGATTACATGGCATTATGATGGACTACTGTATATTATTTTATGTCTTTATTCTCTTTATATATTTGCATTTCTTTCTCTTTGCTGCAGTAACAGAGAAATTTCCCCATTGTGGGACGAATAAAGGTATATCTTGTCTTATCTTATCTTAATTACTGTAGATTCATGACATACAATCCTTTAACTGTACTATGTTGTCAGTAGTGATGCAGATTTCCAGACCTGTCCTGATCACGCCGTATCCATGGTTACAGATCACTATGATGAGCTCATCTTTGTGCTTTACAACAATCTAAAAACTGTCTTACAATCTAACAATCTAATTCTAACAATCTAAACTGAACCAAATCCTTCTTTAAATTATACACTAAAGAGATTATTAAAGTAACTTGACCATGAACTTGAACTCCAGTCCTCCATTTGTCCAGTCCTGTCCACCTCAGATTTCCATCCAATCTGTTTTGTAAAGTAGGGAAAGATGGCAGTGCTGCTTTACATATATCATTAAGCCAAAAACACAATAAACAGAAACACTGGGTCATCAGATACCACAGAACGGATCTGAGCTTCTGAAAGACACTGAGATACACTCAGCTACAACACTTATGGTTTACTTTCTTCATTTTCAGGTATGTTTTAATTGAATTATTCAATTATTTCTTTCCACTTGATTAAAATAATTTATTTTGAAAAAATTTAATATTTTAAGTTAAATAAAAATATTGGAAGTTACAAACAGGGTTTAAATAAAGATCACATTCAATAGCCACTAAACAAATGAATAGAACTGAATAGATGAATTTACTGACAGTCACTATAACTCATAGAAAACTCACTCACTCATCTCACTCATTTTCTACCGCTTATCCGAACTTCTCGGGTCACAGGGAGCCTGTGCCTATCTCAGGCGTCATCGGGCATCAAGGCAGGATACACCCTGGACGGAGTGCCAACCCATCACAGGGCACACATAGAAAACTCTAATAATTAAAATATTTAAATGTTGTCATTATTCAGTGGCTGTGAGATGGTTGTGTTGTTCTGTGTTCTCTCTGGTTGTGATGTTACTAATCCTCATGTTCTGTGTTCTCTCTGGTTGTGATGTTACTAATCCTCATGTTCTGTGTTATCTCTGGTTGTGATGTTACTAATCCTCATGTTCTGTGTTATGCTCTGGTTGTGATGTTACTAAGTCTCATGTTCTGTGTTCTCTCTGGTTGTGATGTTACTAAGTCTCATGTTCTGTTCTCTTTTCTATGTTTTCATCACAGCCTGTGTTTCACTGTGTGACCATAGCCTGATTCAGACTTACTGATTCCCTTCTGTTCTTGACCTGTTGTAACATAGGTTTGTGTTTTGTCTTCTGTTCTGTATTTCATGTATTTTATTTTGTAACCTATTTCTTGTGTCTTGCTTACCTTGCCCTGATGTTCTCCTGCCTTGTGTATGTGTCATGTTCTCATTGGTTGTTGTTAGTCATGTGTTCCAGTTCTTGTTTTTCATTGATTCCCTGTATGTATGTATTTAACCCTGAGTGTTTCCTATGTTCTTTATCAGTTGTTGTTGCTTTATGGCAGTTGTCTGTGTAGTTGTGTCATTGCCGGTCCCTGGATTACTTTGTTTTCGGATAATTTAAAAAAATCTGTACATGCACTTGGGTCCTCGGCCTCATCGTTCTATGTTTGTTTCACCTGTCTTTGATCTTTCTTTGGATTTGTTTTCAGACATAATGAAAGATCTCCTGTACTTGTGTGCATGTTGTACCCTTAAAAAGGGAAAAAGTAACGGGAGAAGGATGAAGAAACACACACACACACTCTTGCCTTCACTCATCTGTATCGAATGAACATTTAACGATGTATATAAGAAAACGTACATTTCAACATTTGTACACTCATCATATTTAGAACCAAAGTCACAAGCACCTTCTTAACGCTTCCTATGTAATTTGAATTGTTTTAAACAAAGTTATCAAATGACATTTTAAATACTCCCTTTTTAAATAAGTCTCACATAACACTAGAATTAATTATACTGTTAACAGTATTAATTGTCTCAGCATGACATGAGCTCAACCTTGTAGTGTTAAATACACAAACTTTACGGCAAAATATGTAATGTGAACGTAGCAGTAACTAACTTAAACACCAACGACACAGTAAACACTCATAGTGTGGGACTCGGACACGATGGAGCCACGAGGTCTCCGGCGGCTAGCATAAAGCTACACATATTCTCAGTTTTCACAGAACTCTTTAAACAATGCAAAAACATCTCTTTTACTCATATAAAAGCACAAGAACATAACAAAGTGTATTATTAACATGGTGTTAAGCTCTGCATTGCTTTATGAGTGGTGACTACCTTAAAAAGGGAAAAAGTAACGGGAGGATGAAGAAACACACATACGCGCTCTTGTCTTCACTCGTCTGTATTGAATGACGAAGAGGCACGCACGCGCAAGCAATTCCCCTCCCCCTACCAAAGCCCCAAGGCATCACCAACACATCGACGAGTAATCAATCCATACAGACAAGGATCAACATTATCTGCATTCCACTTCTTAATATTACTCGTCTAATTTTTAACAGTGACAAACTTAATACACGTTCTAATACAACTATTAATATAACAGACTATTGAATAAATAATGAATTAAACACACTTGTCACATGCACATGTCCTACCTCTGGTCTTCTGACAATTTGAAATAAACTAAACTTTAATATGGACTTAGAAAAACATTGTTTGAGGAATGATATACATTCAATACTTCCATTATTAACCGAACTGCGATATGGTACTAACAGTTATCAGTTTTACTGCTGATCAGAACTGCTGAGGGATTTTAATCACATTTCTTTTGTCTTAGTGAGTTTATCTACACATCAGTAATGGAGCAGCATCTTTTTATACTCCTGTTTTTCACAGGTGAGGGAATATTTCATGGTAAAATGTTTTAGTATGAAATTATGCAATTAAAGCAGGAAATTATGGAAACAATTATTTAATTAAGCAAAAATATTCTGGCAGGGCTAATGTTGCATAAAATGTTTAAAATTTATCCACAGTTCCTCTCGTCCTGTCTGTCCCTCGTCAGTACTATCTGATCCAGCAGGGGAAAAACTGGAGTGATGCTCAGGCTTACTGCAGAGCCACACACACTGAGCTGGCTATCATCGACAGTAATGACAACATGGTCCGACTTCAGAATGAAGCACAGAGACATCAATTCAGTTTCAGTGCTTGGATTGGACTCTACAATGACATCAACAGCTGGCGCTGGTCCATGGGGAATTTTACAGTGGTAAGCACAAGATGGCATTCAGGTGAACCTGACAACTATGGTGGACATCAAGAGTGTGGTGCGATATCGTCTGTGGGTTTGTCAGACATTTCCTGTACTGCACTGCTCCCTTCTGTTTGTTTTGATGGTACGAATCTACATATTGCTCACTTTTTTGCTATTTGTAAGTGGGAAATGTTGTTTTGTTATAAAAAATATGTTTTTTTTTTATTCTCACAGAAAGTTATCAGAGGTATATTTACTTTAATTTTAGAAACATTAACATTGCCTTAATACTCATATTTCATCATGTGTTTTTTATTCTCACAGTCAGTAAAACTGGAAATCAGAGCTATATTTACATTTCTTCTAAAATGACATGGCTTAAAGCTCAGACCTACTGTAGACAGCATCACACAGACTTGGCCAGCTCAAGAGATGCAACTGAAGACTCCGTAATAAAGGGACTGGTCTCAAACACCGCTTGGTTTGGTCTGTTCAGAGACTCCTGGAAGTGGACAGACCAAACCAAGTTTTCTACCATCAGCTGGATGACTGGAAAACCTGATAATGCCCTGAAGAAAGAAAACTGTGGTTATATAAGTAACGGTCAGGCTGCTGATGCTCGGTGTTCAGACATAATGCCTTTCTTCTGTTACTCAGGTGAGTTAATGTTTTATTCAGTCTTACATTTAGTCAAATTAATCTGAGTTCAGTATGATGATGTAATTGTGTGTTATTGTTTGTGTTTCTGCATTTAGATGTCACAGGAATACAACAAATACTAAGAGTGAAGGTCCGATCTGATAAGGATGTGAATGATCCTGCAGTGATGATGGCCATCTTGGAGAAGGTGGGTCTCATCCTCCACAAGAGTTATAATGTACATTTCCCCGTATTCATCAAACTCTGATACATATAAACTGTACTGTAACTAGATTCTGACTGTTGTATTCAGTTTCTGTATCATTTCCTACAGGTGAGTCTCTATCCTGCATTATTTAGTAATAAAAGTCTTATTCTGTTCTTCAGATCAACCAGAAACTGAAAGATGATTTGGGGACAGAGAACATCACAGTGAAATGGCATAAACAACCAGATGGAGTTGTGTTTCACAAGCTGAAAGAAGAAAAAAATACTACAGTAGTAAATAATAAGTGTGAAGGTATCTTTAAGTTACCTTTAGGTCAATGTTAATTTTGGATTAACTGTTTAGCTGTTATATGTTCTATATTAGCTTAATACTAATATGTTAAATATAATTTTAACAAATATAATACTAATTTTAAATATAATTATGTATAAGGGTGTTGGCAAATGCCATAAATGTAAAGGTAAATATAAGATATACAAGTCAGGCTCCCGTTTACCATATTGTGAAGTATTGTGTGTTCCAAGCCTTCTTTATTATCGATATTTGCCTCATTGTGTATTGAGCTGTTTTACTATTCTTGGTTTTTGGTTTCTGTTTAGCATTTATTTGCCACACATCTTGTTTGCCCATGGTTTGAACTTTGCCTGAACTTTTTACATTTTCTGTTTTTGTCTGCTTGTGATTCCTTTAATAAACGTCACATATTAATTCTAATACACCTCTGAAGCGGATTATTTTTGAACAAAGACAAAAATGGACCATCTCCCTCAAGCCCCTTGCATTTATCAGTCCTTGCACTGGGGGTCTGAAAAAGTCAGTGGCTTACTTCAAATGACGGTTGAAGGTTTACCTCTTCATGAAATACTACCCACATGGAAAGAATCTATATGTGGATATATGCGCATATATGAAACCTATATGTGGCATATATGCACATATATGCACATATATGGCAATATATATGCTGCATATATGCGTATATATACTGCATATATGCTGCATATATGCATATATATATGCCACATATAGGCAAAAGTGAGGTGCATATATGCATATACAGGCCTCCTATTTCACATATATCCACATATAAGCCCTATACATACAAGATATGTCTTCTATATAGCTAATGGCAGGATCATTTTGTAGCTCATATCTCATTTTGGCAACTGTGGATCCATACTAATGCTTTTCTTGCGTCTTATTTCCATAACGTTATTTATACTGTCAAGCTCAGATGGACCGCTACAGCGTCGCGTAGTTGATGACGTTATCCGCATGCGGCCCAGCATGCTGCGTAGTTGATGATGTCATCCGCATGCGTCCAGCGCGCTGTATTTCATTTTTGGCGCCGAAAGATAGTGGCTGGGAGTAAAATGGCGATAAAAGCTTTGGAGAGCCGCTATGTCCTACTTGAATGGACTGAGGGTAAGGATAGAGGGGTCCATAGTATTTTGCCCCTCAACTGTGTCCGGAATTTTTCAGTTAGAGACTTTTTTGAAAGGACTGATAAAACCGAGAAGCTGGTGGAATGGCGAAAAGGCCGCCAACCGGCCGGTGCACCGAGCCAGAATTACGTAAGTTACACACAAACTTTACCTGACGTTATGTAGTTAAATACCACATTAAATGGTTTTGCTCGTACTTAAAGAAGTATAAAATGAATCTTGCTAGGTACCTAAATATAGCTTAGCTTTCATGTTAGCCGTATGCTAATTTGCTTTAGTCCAATAATGTTAGATTTGGTAAACATGATTAGACAAACGTTTGCAGTTCATGATATCATTTAAATTTTATTGCACCAGAACTTGAAAAAACTCTCCAAATTAAACTGATCGAGATGTAGAAAGATGGCACACAATGGCAAATAAAACGTCCTCACATCCCAAACTCAAAGTACAGTGAGCAGCTAGGGCCCGACTGAGAAGGCTTCAAAGAAAAAGGTAACTGACTTGGTTATCTCTCTCTCTCTCTCTTGTTTCTTAATGTGTAGGCATGTGTGTAGATTTGTAATTGTGTCATCTATGATGATTTTATGTTCTTTGTTGACAAGATGTATATGCAAGGTGGTGTAAAATAAGTTAATAAGAGTTGGGCTAATCAGTTTGTTTCTCTCTCAAGGTTGACAATAAAAAGGGAGGGGCTTCCAAATACAAGCACCAGACTTTCACAGAATAAGGTACACTACCAGTCTGCATCCTGTGTGTGTTGTTACATTACAATACATTCATGATGAGTAAGATTTTTATGGGGGATAAGGGAATCTTATTTGTATAGTGTTTTTTATAAGACACAAGTCCTGATGAAACCTATAGTATAATAATAATAATAATAATAATAATAATAATAATAATAATAATAATAAATGTCTTATTATTTTGTCTTCTCTAGATGCTACATTGAAGAAGTGGCCGGCAGCCGGCCGAGGGCAGATAGACACATCTATTAATTCGAAGCTCACGGAGCTGAGTAGAGCAAAAAGATTTTTTTTTTTTCTGTTCAGTTTTTTGTCTTATTTTTGTTCTTGTACTATTTGATTGTTCTTGTAAATACATAATGTACAGTACATTTCTATATTTTGGACTTTTATTTATGGCACCTAGCAGGTTTTTATTTCTTATTTTTGTTCTTGTACTATATTTTTTGTTTTGTACTATTTGCTTGATCTGAAGTAAATAAATAATGTACATTTCTACATTTTGGACTTTTATTTATGTTGCCTAGCAGCTATGGATTTTAATTTTACTACATTTACAGCATTTGGCAGACGCCCTTATCCAGAGCGACGTACATAAGTGCTTAAATCTCTAACACTGAATACATTAATGCTGGTTCACTAGGTTACATACTTAAGATACCATGAGTTTAAAACATTTGTTCAATTCGATTACTATTATATAGGTGAACATATAGGTGCATAATATACATGCATATATGTACCTATATAGGTATATGTATGCACGCATATATGTACATATAATATAGGAAAACAGCCAATTTTATATATGTCACATATATCAAAAACCTATATCAAAACCTATATTGAAACATATATGTTTATATAGGTTCTTTCCATGTGGGCTGCACTTGCACTTTCCTCCCTGTTTGTTGTATATGTGGAAGAAAAAAATGAAGGGCAGTGGGGGACTGGGACTGGGGACGAATTGTCCATAAACAAACCAATGTCCAATAGGTCGTCTAGCACTAGATTTACTAAACCTGCGCAAATTTGCTAAAAATCCCTGGACCTCACACCTACCAGCACCCCTACAGCTCCATTGTTCTCCTGCTTTTGTTGTGCAAACACCCCATCACCTGTGAGGCCTGGCACATTTGCATTTGTTCACTCAGAGTAGCTCAGATCCAAGGCAGGCCAAACCTCTGTGTGTGACATGGAAACCTTCAGAAATGCATATCTATATAAGTCTATCTAGACATGGAAACCTTCACGGCCTATCTATACAAAAAAGTCTGTTTTATTTATAAAAAAAATGTGTGAAAACAGAATGAAAAGCTGCTAATACAATGACATGAATAAAATGAAAACTTGCTAACACTAACACCAGTCTCCAATGTATGTTTGTACACAAATGTCATAAGCTGAGTGAAGTTATGGTCCATGGCTTTTGACATGTTCGTACACATACAGAATAAAATGATGTCATTTCATTTTTATTGGCCATCAATGAATTATAACACCAAATGTGAATTTTGAGATGGAGCAAGAACCCAACATGCCTCCACAGAAGATGCTCCGTGGTACTGGGAAGTGTCTGAGCCAGATGGCAAAAGATGGCACTGTGTGGGTAGAGGAGGACATTGGAATGCCCAGTGATTGTTTTGAAACCATTTTGACCATTTTTAATGTCAGTAAATAATAAAACCTGTTTTTTTTCCAGGTCAAATTGACTTGAATGCTTATAAAATTCTACAATGATCACCATTCTGTGTGATCAGCTTACATCTGTGAACATTTTACACTTATGTCTATTTTGCCTACCAGGTGCCATCTGATCACCCAAAAATGGGCAACACACACGGGTCAAATTGACACATTAAACTTTCCAGATGAGTCAAATACATTTACGGCATTTAGCAGACGCCCTTATCCAGAGTGACTTACAACTGAGCAACTGATGATTAAGGGCCTTGCTCAGGGGCCCAGCAGTGGCAGCTTGGTGGACCTGGGGTTTGAACCCATGACCTTCTGATCAGTAGCCCAACACCTTAACCACTGAGCTACCACATTCCCAAATACACCTCATGTCTGCACAAGGGTTTTATATATCTCAGATGTATTATGGCAATGACAAACCTAGATAGGCATTTCTGAAGGTTTCCATGTCACACACAGAGGTTTGACCTGCCTTGGATCTGAGCTACTCTGAGTGAACAAATGCAAATGAGCCAGGCCTCACAGGTGATGGGGGTGTTTGCACAACAAAAGCAGGGCTGAAGAACTGTGAAAATCTCAACAGGGGGGGATCACACCTCAGGACCCGCACCAGAAAATAAAAAAATTACTAAATGTAGTGTTAATGAAGGTATGTAGCACCTCTATTGAAAGCCCTAAGAATAATGTGTCTCTCTCTCTATCACACCAGAATACACCGCCTTCAAGGATGTCTTTTGTCCCAAGAGAGCTTTGAAGCTACCACCTCTCAGCCTTGGGACTGTGCGACTGACCTCCTTCCAGGTGAACTAGTGCCTAGAGGAAAAATCTATTCCTTAACTATCCCTGAGCAAGAGGCCATGAACAAGTACATCAAAGAAGCGTTGGCCCAAGGATATATCCAACCGTCAACTTCCCCTGCCGCATTCCCTTTTTTCTTTGTCTCCAAAAAGGACGGGGAGTTTCAACCTTGTATGAACTATAGAGGGCTGAACCGAATCACCAAGAAATTCCGCTATCCTCTTCCCCTAATCCCATCGGCTCTGGAACAGCTCCGAGGTGCCAAAATCTTCACCAAGCTCGATCTTCGCAGCGCATACAATCTAATACGTATCTGAAAAGGAGATGAATGGAAAACCGCTTTTGTGACCCCTACAGGCCACTGGGAATATTTGGTCACGCCGTATTTCCTGGTTAACGCTCCATCCGTCTTTCAGGACTTCATGCACGCCATCTTTCGAGATCTGCTGAATCGGTACATGATGATATACATTGACGATATTCTTATCTGTTCCAGAAGCCCTGCTGAGCACCTGCAACATGTGAAGGAAGTTCTGAAATGGCTGCGTCAACACTCCCTGTTCTTAAAGGCTGAAAAATGTGAGTTTCACCAAAAGAAGATCCAATTTCTGGGATATCATGTCTCGGATAGGGGTGTCAGCATGGATGAGGGGAAGGTGAATGCCATTAAGAACTGGCCGGCCCCGTCAACAGTAAAAGACCTTTAGAAATTCTTGGGGTTCACAAATTTCTACCGTTGTTTCATTCGGAATTTCAGCAGCATCATAGCTCCACTCACGTCGGCATTGAGAGGTAAGCCCAAACTGCTCAAATGGACTGCAGAAATGGATAAAGCATTTAATCATCTAAAACAAGTTTTCTGCGAAGCACCAGTTCTAGCCCATCCAGATCCTGAAAGACCGTTCATTGTGGAAGTAGATGCATCATCGACTGGAGTGGGAGCCATTCTTTCTCAGCAGCAGGGAATACCTCCAACTCTTCATCCATGTGCTTTCTTCTCGTACAAGTTTAATCCGGTGGAGAAGAATTATGACATCAGCAATCGGGAACTTCTGGCCATTAAGTTGGCATTGGAGGAATGGAGTTATTTCATCACATGGGTTCTCTTACCACTGCTATGCTGATGATACACAACTTATCTTCTCTTTCCCACCCTCAGATGCCACAGCTTCTGACCGGATCTCAGCATGTCTGGCAGAAATTTCATCATGGATGACTGCTCATCAGTTAAAGCTCAATCCTAGCAAAACTGAACTGCTGTTCATCCCATGTGATTCATCCCCAGGTCATGATCTTGCTATATCCTTGCACAACGATCTGATCTCCCCTTCAGCCACAGCTCGCAACCTTGGGGTAACCATGGACAATCAACTGTCCTTTTCCTCTCATGTTGCAAATGTGACTCGCTCATGTCGGTTTCTTCTCTACAACATTAGAAGGATTCGGCCATTTTTGTCCACACAGACTGCCCAGGTACTTGTTCAGTCTATTGTCATTTCTAGACTGGATTACTGCAATGCACTGCTGGCAGGTCTACCTATGAACGCAATCCGTCCTCTGCAAATGATCCAAAATGCAGCTGCCCGGCTTGTTTTCAACCTGCCAAAGTTCTCGCATACCACCCCGCTGCTGCGATCCCTCCACTGGCTTCCGGTAGCTGCACGCATCCGATTCAAAACACTGATGCTGGCCTACAAAGCCAAAAATGGACCAGCTCCCTCTTACCTCAAAGCCCTCATCATTCCTCGCACTGCACCCCGTAACCTCCGATCTACCAGCACTGCTCGACTGGTTCCACCATCTCTCAGGGTAAGAGGCAAGTATACTACAAGACTCTTCTCTGTACTGGCACCAAGGTGGTGGAATGAACTTCCCCTAGAGGTCCGGACAGCTGAGTCACTGGCTATTTTCAAGCGGCGGTTGAAGACCTACTTATTCAGGAAGCACTTCAACTAGCACTTCTTTCCTTATCCTTTGCATTTAAAAAAAAAAAAAAAAACTGACACTTTTTCATTGTAACTTTGAACAAATGTTTTAAACTCATGGTATCTTAAGTATGTAACCTAGTGAACCAGCATTAATGTATTCAGTGTTAGAGATTTAAGCACTTATGTGCGTCGCTCTGGATAAGGGCGTCTGCCAAATGCTGTAAATATAAATGTAAATGAGACACTGGCTGAAGGCGCCTGGCATCCCTTCACCATGCTGACGGATCATAAAAATCTCCAGTACCTCCGGGAAGCTAAACGGATGAATGCCAGACAAGCCAGGTGGGCCCTATTCTTTACACGCTTTGATTTTATTGCTTACCATCCAGGAAATAAAAAAACATTCTCTCATCGTGTTCTCTTAATCACGATGGCCCAGCATGGCTCAGGACATCAGAAGGTTCGAGAGGGGGTGTAAGGATTGTGCTATGGCGAAAACACCACAACATCTTCCCAGTGGAAAACTTCACCCTCTACCCATTCCTCATCGTCCCTGGTCGCATCTGGGATTAGATTTCACTACGGACCTCCCAGCCTCACAAGGTAACACCTACATTTTTGTGGTAGTAGACCATTTCTCTAAAATGTTGACTCATACCCCTTAAGGGTCTGCCCACAGCCATGGAAAGTGCAGAGCTGTCATTTCAGCATCTGTTCCGATATTTCAGCCTACCCAAAGATATAGTGTCTGACAAAGGTCCTCAGTTTGTTTCCAGGGTATGGAAATTGTTCTTCAAACTCCTAGATGTGATCGTCAGTCTGTCTTCCGGTTATCACCTGCACTCCAACGGCCAAACTGAACGGAAGATCCAAGAGGTTAGCCGTTTTCTCCGAACCTTCTGCCATCATCACCAGAACTCTTGGAGCCAGTTTCTCCCATGGGCCGAGTACGCACAGAACTCTCTATGTCAGCAAACCATCGGCCTAACCCCTTTTCAGTGCATATTTGGCTACCAACCTCCCATGTTCCCCTGGACAGAAGAGCCATCATAAGTCCCATCTGTCCAGCACTGGTTCCAAGAGAGTGAGAGGGTTTGGAACTCAGCGCATCATCACCTGCAGTGGGCTGTCAGGCGCCAGCAACAGCAGGCGGATGTTCGTCATGCCCCGACACCCAACATCAAGGTCTGGCTGTCCACAAATAATATCCGCCTATGCCTACCCTGCAAAAAGCTGAGTCTACGATTTATTGGTCCATTTGTCGTTGTGAAGGAGGTCAATCCTGTACCTTTTGAGCTCCAACTCCCCTCGCACTACCGAATTCACCCTATTTCCACGTCTCTCCTTCTCCCCTCACAGGACCTGGCGAAGAAGCCCAAGTTCATCGTCCATCCAAGGATCAAATCTACGTGGGTCGGCTTCCAGTGTTCCCGTGTGTGTGTGTTGCAGCTTCACCTGCACTGTTGCACCCTTGCTCACTTCATTCACCTCAGTTTATCAATAAACTGTTATTTTATGTAATCTCTTTCTCCGTTGTCTTCTGTACTTGACATTTTATACAAGTAATGGTTTTAATTATGAATCATAATTTTAATAAATATTTATAATTATAAAAAAAAAAATACAATGCTTTACCTGCACACTGCACATCATGTAGCACATTTAACATTTTAGTATTTAATATTAACATTATTACAGTTCAGTATGAATTTACTGTATTGTATTAATATTTAATTTTGTATTTCTAAATATCACAGGTGTTCAGGACAGATGTTCAGGACTGGGTACAAGATTTATTTATAGTCACATTTTAAAAGGATTACATCATTACTTTTATAAACATGAGGAATACAACAAATAAAACATCATAAATAATAAAATGATAATGAACTATTTATTAAACTAAAGACTGGAAATACATTAGTGAATAAGAAAGTTCATCTTCACTCTCCTCTGTGTCCTGTGTGAAGTGTTCAGATCCTAATTTATGATTATTATGAATCTTTAAGATTATTAAGACTCACAGATCAGTCAGTGAAAAATGTTTTTCTTACATCAGGTTTAAACTCAGCAAGAACATTCCACTGAACCATGACAACATTTAAATATTTGATACTGTTTTTCATGAGTTATAGTGACTGTTAAAGTTAATTAATATAGTCAATTAATAATATAGTAACTGCTGGATATAAGGCTGCTGGGCCAGATAACATTCCTGGCAGGGTGCTCAGGGAATGTGCAGAACAGCTAGCGGATGTCTTTACTGACATCTTCAACATTTCCCTGTTCCTACATGCCTCAAAACTACCACCATCTTTCCTGTCCCAAAGAAGTCTACAGTGTCCTGCCTCAATGACTATCATCCCGTTGCACTCACACCCATAGTTATGAAGTGCTTCGAGAAACTCGTCATGAGGCACATCAAAACCCAGTTACCACCCTCACTGGACCCCCTACAGTTTGCGTATCGTCCAAACCGCTCCACAGACGATGCCATTGCCACAGCCCTCCACTTAGCCCTCACCCACCTGGACAATAAAGACACTTATGTACGAATGCTGTACATAGACTTTAGCTCAGCATTCAACACAATCATCCCTCAGCACCTGATTGGGAAGCTGAGCCTGCTGGGACTAAACACTTCCCTCTGCAACTGGATCCTGGACTTCCTGACTGGGAGACCTCAGTCAGTCCGGATCGAGAACAGCATCTCCAGCACCACCACACTGAACACTGAAGCTCCAACAGGGCTGCATGCTCAGTCCACTGCTGTTCACCTTGCTGACTCACGAATGTTCAGCAATGCACAGATCGAATCATATTATCAAGTTTGCCGATGACACAACCGTGGTGTGTCTCATCAACAAGAATGACGAGACAGAATACAGAGAGGAGGTGCAACAACTAACTGCCTGGTGTAGAGCCAACAAGCTTTCTCTGAATGTGGATAAAACTAAAGAGATGGTTGTTGACTTCAGGAGAGCACAGAGCGAACACTCTCCACTGAACATCGATGGATCATCTGTAGAGATTGTCAAGCACACCAAATTTCTTGGTGTTCATCTAGCGGAGAACCTCACCTGGGCACTCAATACCAGCGCCATCACCAAGAAAGCCAAGCAGCGTCTCTACTTAATATGAAGGCTAATAAAGGCACATCATTGGGGTCTCTCCTTCCTCTATCATGGACACTTACACCACACGCTGCATCAACAGCATTGTCGATGACTCCACACACCCCTCACACCCACTCTTCACCCTCCTGCCGTCTCGAAAAAGGTACCGAAGCATTCGGCCCTCACGACCAGACTGTGTAACAGTTTCTTCCCACAAGCCATCAGACTTCTCAATAACTGAACTGTACTATACTTAGCACAACATACACACACATTATCTGTATGGACTGCATAGACCCACACAAAACACACACACTGACACATCATACTGTTTTTGCACATATTGTACAATATCTCAGCCATTTCGCATATACTATACAATATTTCAGTCATTTGCTGTTTGTTGCACAATTCTATATATTATCCCAAGGACCTGCTGCTAAGAAACTGTGTTCATTCTAATGTTACTGCACAAAATATTGCTGTAATGGTGCTGTTTCTGTTACTGTTTATTGTCTTTTGTGTATTGCATTTTTTGTACTTTTTGTATTGTCTTGTAACTTTTTGTCTACACTGACTTTTGTCTTGTTTGTCTTGTCCTGCACTGTTTGCACCAGGCTGCACAGTTGCACTTTATGTGGCTAAGACTACTTACATGTCCTTAGCCCTGTCTTTGTTTTATATAGCACCCTGATCCCGGAGAAATGTTGTCTCATTTCACTGTGTACTGTAACAGCTAGATATGGTTGAAATGACACTCTCACTCACTCAATTTCTACCGCTTATCCGAACTTCTCGGGTCACGGGGAGCCTGTGTCTATCTCAGGCGTCATCGGGCATCAAGGCAGGATACACCCTGGATGGGGTGCCAACCCATCGCAGGGCACACACACACTCTCATTCACTCACGCAATCACACACTACGGACAATTTTCCAGAGATGCCGGTTGAAATGACAATAAAAGCTTATTGACTTGACTTGACAATGAATTATATTTGTTTGTTGGTTATTGAATGTTATTGAATTTTTATTAAACTCTGTATTTACTTTCAAATATTTTAATCCCACATGTTAAGCTCTGTAAAACATTATCCATCAAGTGGCAGGAAATAACTGAAGAATTCAGTAGAAAATTAAAACATCTGACATGTGAAGAGGTAAACTATCAGTGTTGTAGCTAAGAAACAGTTTATTTCAGATCCGTTCTGTGGTATCTGATGACCCAATGTTTCTGTTCTGTTTTTGGCTTAATGACATATGTAAATCAGCACTGCCATCTTTCACTACTTTACAAAACAGACTGGATGGAAATCTGAGGTGGACAGGACTGAACAAATGGAGGATCGAGTTAATGGTTAATGGAGTAATGTTAGTGTATAATTTAAAGAATGAATACCGATTCATCAGGGCAGGTTGGAAGTTTTCAACACTACTAAAATAGAATACAGTTAATGGATTTATGTCATGAATCTACAATAATCAAAGCATAATAATTCCATGTAATGATACCGAAGATATGCAGGTACAGTAAAAGGTGTTTTATTTAAAGAGAATTCAGACATGCAAATCATGAATCAAAATTGAAATACAGGAAATAGGCAGAAGTCCTTGTGACCTTAGGTATGATAATAAGGGGAGTAACCAAGCTAAAGGCAGAATTGAGGTTTTAATTCACAGACATACTACTGCTTCACCAGATTCAGCAACAAACACATCAAGTATGCTGGTGGCAGAATGGTGATAGGGCAAAGTGGTAATTTACCAGTAAACGCAATGGATCTTATGAAGCATACAGAATGGTGTCAGTGTATTCCTCCGGAGTTCCAGTTTGGCAGATCATACTTGGCACCCCAACCCCTGGAGATTGGACATTGCCTACTGTCCTGAGCAGAGAAGGTGCAGCGCCAGGCCCATGACCTCTGTCTTTACTGTGGAAAGGCAGGGCATGTTGCCATCTCTTGTCCAGCAAAAGGGCAGGGCTCACCATTGAAGGAGGAGCCAGCGACGAGCCTCTGGTGCTCACACTCCCTCAAGCCACCTCTCAAGCCCCAATTCCATATTAAAAACCAAGATCACGAACTAGCTGTTTTTTAATCAAGCCAATTAATAATAAAATAATTGTGAGAGGTTTGCATGCTTAATAGCTATGAGGTGTATGCTGCACAGCTCAACTGAAAAATGAGGGTCTGTCTGCAGCTGCTTCCTTTTATAGGGGGAAAGCTCCACCTCTTTTTTTAGAAAAATTTCCAAAAACCTCTGTTGCTGTTTGGGTTTTTTTTGGAAAAGAATTTGTTTTCAATTTCAGGAAAGGATATTCAATTAACCTTTTTCCTGAAATTACTGTTTTCCTTTTAATCATAAATTTAGAGAAAAATAAGGTAGATAACCTTGTTGTATTATAAATCATTTATCAATTAATTTTGTTGTGATCATAAACTAATGTTCTTTTTCCTCTTCCCCTCTCTATCCTTTCAGGTGTGGTTTCCGGCCCGATTGGCGGACCGAATGGACAAATCCAGGTAAGTATTCATCCTTATTTGTTATTATTTTTGTCATAATCATTGAATAATGCTCTTCTTACCTCTTTATAGATGTGGTTACCAGCTCAATCGGTTAGGTTTTTGAAAGAGTACAATGACTCCCCCCATCACAGGGTCTTAACCTGCGTGGTTAGATAGGGAGACAAGGGAAAGGCACTGGCTGACGCATGTTATTGCTACAGCTATCGCTCTGTCAGAACTTTGTATGTATGTAGGTCCCAAATGGGCCTTGAGGAACAAGGAGGTGAGCCACTGAGTTGAGTGAGTCAGTCTCCAAGTTTTAGGATTTTCCTAAGAAAGAGGATGTGTTCATTTATGTAATTAATTAATTAATGAATTAATTATTCATTCATTCATTCATTCACACATTCATTCAATTATTTATTTATTAAAGAATTAATTTTATAATTAATGGTTTATTTAAGGTTGTTAAACAAACACTTTAAGAATTTCAGGACACATCATCAGCAGTGCACCTCAGGCTCAACGGGTGTTTCGGCCTTGGGTTAGGGTTAGGGTTAGGTTGAGGAGTTGGGGTTAGAATTAGGGTTGGGATTAGGATTAGGGTTAGGTTTTGAAAGGGTACAATGACTCCCCCCATCACAGGGTCTTAACCTGCGTGGTTAGATAGGGAGACAAGGGAAAGGCACTGGCCGACGCATGTTATTGCACTGCTATCGCTCTATCAGAATTTTTGTTTCCATTTAGACCACACTGGGATTTCTTTGAGGTTTGTGCAAAAGGAGGCGAGCCACCTGGTTGAGTGGGTCAATCTCCTGTATCAAAGGTCTTCAAGTTTTTTTGAGACCTTATTAGGAAGACGTTGTTCATGGATGAAAGTTTTTCCGAAGGAGAAATCTAAAATAAGAGAGAGTCTCAAAAAAGGAGGATACTCTGTCTCTTTTTAGCTGCTGCCAAAATTGGTTCTTGTTTTTAGCGGTTTTTTCGCTGCCTACTATGTTCCGAATTGTAAACATGAGAAGTAAAAATAGGGATCCAAAATAAGAGAGAGCCTCTGAAAGGGAGGATACACTCACCTATTTTAGCTAACGTCAATTCTGGGTATAATTTTGTTAGCAACGCTACTAAAGACATTTACAATGCGAGAAGAGAACCCGGAAGTAAGCCGTGAAATCTGGAAGCTAAAGGTGAAAATCGGGATTTAAAATAAGAGAGAGCCCCTGAAAAGGAGGATGCACTCCCCTATTTTAGCCAGCGTCAATTCTGGGTATAATTTTGTTAGCAACGCTACTTAAGACATTTACAATGCGAGAAGAGAACCCGGAAGTAAGCCGTAAAATTGGGAAGCAAAATAAGAGAGAGCCCCTGAAAAGGAGGATGCACTCCCCTATTTTAGCCAACGTCAATTCTGGGTATAATTTTGTTATCAACGCTACTTAAGACATTTACAATGCGAAAAGAGAAAACGGGAATGAGACGCGAAAAGCTTAAAGTAAAAATAGGGACCTAAAATAAGAGAGAGCCCCTAAAGGAGGATACACTCCCCTATTTTAGCCATCGTCAATTCTGGATACAATAATAACAATTTTTTTACTGAGTCATTAACAATGCAAAAAGAGGAAACGTTCTAGACTGTTAAAATTGGGAAATTAGCAGCGCTATTTTTACTGAGCCATTAACAGAGCAAAAAGAGAAAACGTTTCACTGACTACTATGTTTTAAATTGTAAAAACGGACTAAAATAAGAGAGAGCCTCTGAAAGGGAGGATACACTCACCTATTTTAGCTAACGTTAATTCTGGGTATAGCTTTGTTAGCAACGCTACCTAAGCCAAATTTTACTGAGATATTTACAAAGTAAAAAGAGAGAACGGGAATGAGACTTAAAATTGGTAAGCTAAATAGGGAGCTAAAATAAGAGAGAGCCCCTAAAAGGAGGATACACTCTCCCATTTTAGCCAAGTTAGCAACGCTCCCTAAGTCAAATTTTACTGAGACATTTACGAAGTAAAAAGAGAGAACGGGAATGAGACTTAAAATTGGTAAGCTAAGTAGGGATCCAAAATAGGAGAGAGCCCCTAAAAAGGAGGATACACTCTCCCATTTTAGCCAACGTTGCTACTTTAAGCAAAATTTTCTGAGCCATTAACAATGTAAAAAGAGAAAACGGGAAGCCAACAAGGTGTGGGTGCAGTGTGGTGCACAATGGACTGTTGTATGGTCGGTGCTAGCCACCAAAAGAAGACTCGGCCCCATTTAAGGTCTGTTGGCCCCAGACCACCGCCCTGCGTGCTGTCCTAGTGGACCCAGGGAGGCCGGCTACTTACCTCACCCTGCCCAGAATGTCTCTTGTTAACACCGCAAGGTTTCCCGAGACACCCGAGCAGAGTCTGCGACTAGGTCTACCAACTAACAGATTCCTAATTCTATCACCCGGGCACCCCGTCACGGATATTGTGAGATATCCAGGGTGCCTGGTTGGGCCCTGACCAAGCATCCCTTCGTTAACACCGCAAGGTATCCAAGATGCATGGTCTGTCCCTGTCTAGCTAAACCAGGGGTCCGGAGTTCGATGTGCAATACACCGTCCCGGATGGCCCTGGTCGGGTAGCATCCCAGCGGATGACTTCCTTACAAATTCCTCCCCACAAGGAGTTGGAATTCTTCAGGAAGCAATCAAGCTTCTACTGGGTTGGTTCCCCAAGGGTAGGGCATACGCCAGCGGATTGATTCCTTACCTTATTCCAAAGCCAATGCTTCCAGAATACCTTCAGGAATAATCAGGCTTCTACTAGCGAAGCCGCCCCGACTTGGATTCCTGCTGTCTGAGTTAGGCAGGTGGTGTAAATGTCCCGTTTTTCAGGTGAGGGTAGATTTTTTAGTAAGTTCAAATTTGGTATTTTTGGACACAAAAGATCATGGTGATCGTGAGGAAAAAAACGGCATGTCGATAGCTCGAACGGTTCCCGAGATATTTGCATTTAAAGTGGGAAAAAGAGAGATCCAAGATCCTCTTCTGTGAAGTGGGCGTGGCTAACTCCCGTTTTTGGGAATTCATGAATATTTGTAAGTTTTATGATGAAAATATTATTATTTATTGATTATTTGTTTATTTTCAATGCTTTTTGTCTTAATGAAGTTCAAAATCCGTTGTGTTTTTCATCTTTATATGATGAAAACAGAACAAATTTTCTATTATACTTGGATTAATTTTTCCTTTTACCAAATGAATTTATTTGTATTGTTAACATGAAAATCATTCATAATTTGCTTTGTTTTCCATTTTAACATATTTATTATTCTATTTTTGTTAATCTTTAGCAGTTAAGATTGGGATGGGGACCGGGGCGTGGTTGGGTTTTAGGGTTAAGGCTGGGGTCAGGGCCAGAGCTGGGGGCCCGGATTAGGTCGGGTTTGGGCTGTGGTTAGGGTTAGGGATGGTTATTTATGTGTTTTTATGTACTTTTATGTCCGTACTTACCTGTTCCAGAACTTACCTGTCCCGTTTACCGAAAATTACCTTAAATTACCTTTTACTTACCTTGTACCTATCATTTTCATATTATAGTTGTTGTTATCACATACTTAGGGTTAGGACAGGATGGGGGCCGGGGTGTGGTTAGGGTTGAGGTTAGGGTTGGGGGCTGGGGTTAAGGTTAGGTTTTTGGGCTATAGTTGGGGCTGGGGCTGCCGTTAGGTTTCGGGGGGAGGGGGGGGGGGGTTTGGGTCAAGGCGCCAGGCTAGGATAAGGTGTTAATAATGGTTTTGGCGCCTGAAATTAGTGGTGCGGTATTGTGTAGTGTAATGTATGTGTAATGTATGTGTGGTGGCATTATATTTTTGTCCGCACTTACCTGATCCCGTACTTACCTGTCCTTTGTAATTTAGTGGAGAATCAGCAGTCATGTGTTAGGGTTGAGTTAGAGTTAGGTTTTAGGGTTTGGGTTAGGGTCATACTCCTGTCCTTTTACATTGAGACAGTGGGTTTAGGGGTTAGGGTGGGGGCTCAAGGAAGGGTTGGGTTAGGGGCCGCATTGAAGGGTGTACGTGGTGTTATTATAATATTTTAATTTTTGTCTGTACTTACCCGTCACCGAACTTACCTGTCCAGTTTATAATCGGTCACGGTTAGGGTTGGGGTTGTGTTTACGTACTACTGTCCTATTTACGTTGAAGCGGTAGGGTTAGGGTTGGGGTGGGGGTTCGAATAAAGGGTCGCATTGAGTACTAGTGAGAGGGGGATGTAGGTTCGGGTTAGGTTTAGGGTGGGGGCTCGAGTAGGGGTAGGGTTGGGTTTGTCCGTACTTACCTGTTCCCAGACTTACCTGTCCTGTTTATCCGCGGTTTAGGGTTAGGGGTAAGGGGTTTAGGTGCCACTACCTACTCCGAGATGATGTAATAGGAATCCTGTGTCTGATAGAAACCTTCTGTACGCCTCTCAACATCTGCTATCTTTATGTTCATATCAGCGTCCAAGAGCAGGTTTTCAGCCTGTGGATTGGGGTTAGGGGTTAGGGTTCTGTTTACGTACTCCTGTCCTTGTACGTTGAACAACAGGGTTAGGGTTAGAGGTAGGGTGGAGGCTCGAGTAAGGGTAGGGTTAGGGTCATAGGGTGCACTTCACATCAGCAACTTAATC
Source organism: Tachysurus fulvidraco (assembly GCF_022655615.1). Taxonomy (NCBI): domain Eukaryota; kingdom Metazoa; phylum Chordata; class Actinopteri; order Siluriformes; family Bagridae; genus Tachysurus; species Tachysurus fulvidraco. The sequence goes on from NC_062537.1 coordinate 51,955, forward strand.
ATCAGAGATCGACAGCCTGCTGAAATTGGGAAGTTGGCGGGTGGTGTCAGACACGATCGTGAGGGTCATGGTCACAATAACTGTGAAGTGTAGGTTAGGGTTAGGGTTGGGGTTAGGGATAGGGCTTAGGGTTTGGGGCTAGGTTAGGGTTAGGGGTTAGGGTTAGGGTAAGGGGACTCGAGTATGGGTAGGGGCCGTGTGTGTGGTGTTATTATTTAATTTTTGTCTGTACTTACCTGTTCCAGAACTTGGTTGAGGTTAGGGATAGGGTTAGGGGTAGGTTAGGGTTAGAGTTAGGGCTAGGTCAGGGTTTGGGGTTAGGGTTAGGGTTGGGGATTAGGGTTAGGGTAGGGGGCTCGAGTACGGGTAGGGGCCGTGTGGAAGGGTGTTTGTGATGTTTTTGTCTGTACTAACCTGTTCCAGAACTTGGTTAAGGTCAGGGATAGGGTTAGGGGTAGGTTGGGGTTAGGGTTAGGGCTAGGTTGGGGCGTTAGGGTCAGGGTTTGGGGTTAGGTTGGGGATTAGGGTTAGGGTAAGGGGGCTCGAGTAGGGGTGGGGACCGTGTGGAAGGGTGTGTGTGGTCTTATTTAATTTTTGTCTGTACTTACCTGTTCCAGAACTTGGTTAAGGTTAGGGATAGGGTTAGGGGTAGTTTAGGGATAGGGTTAGGGCTAGGTTGGGGTGTTAGGGTCAGGGTTTGGGGTTAGGGTTGGGGATAAGGGGGCTCGAGTACGGGTAGGGGCCGTGTGGAAGGGTGTGTGTGGTTTTATTTAATTTTTGTCTGTACTTACCTGTTCCAGAACTTGGTTAAGGATAGGGTTAGGGGTAGGTTAGGGTTAGGGTTAGGGCTAGGTTGGGGCGTTGGGGTCAGGGTTTGGGGTTAGGGCGGGGTTGGGGATTAGGGTTAGGGTAAGGGGGCTCGAGTACGGGTAGGGGCCGTGTGGAAGGGTGTGTGTGGTGTAATTTAATTTTTGTCTGTACTTACCTGTTCCAGAACTTGGTTAAGGATAGGGTTAGGGGTAGGTTAGGGTTAGGGTTAGGGCTAGGTTGGGGCGTTGGGGTCAGGGTTTGGGGTTAGGGCGGGGTTGGGGATTAGGGTTAGGGTAAGGGGGCTCGAGTACGGGTAGGGGCCGTGTGGAAGGGTGTGTGTGGTGTAATTTAATTTTTGTCTGTACTTACCTGTTCCAGAACTTGGTTAAGGATAGGGTTGGGGTAGGTTAGGGTTAGGGCTAGGTTGGGGCGTTGGGGTCAGGGTTTGGGGTTAGGGCGGGGTTGGGGAGTAGGGTTTAGGGTGGGGGGGCTCGAGTACGGGTAGGGGCCGTGTGGAAGGGTGTGTGTGGTGTAATTTAATTTTTGTCTGTACTTACCTGTTCCAGAACTTGGTTAAGGTTAGGGATAGGGTTAGGGGAAGGTTAGGGTTAGGGTTAGGGCTAGGTTGGGGGGTTAGGGTTAGGGCTAGGTTGGGGGGTTAGGGTTGGGGATTAGGGTTGGGGGTTAGGGTTAGGGGACAATTGTGAAATTGCATCTCCCCACCACAGGGGGTGCACTTCACTACCGCAGCTTAATCATCCGAGATGGACAGCCTGCTGGAAAGGGGAAGTCGGCGGTGGGTTAGGGTTAGGGTAAGGGTTAGGGTATAAGGGGACAAACACAAGAATGCATCCCCCTACCCCGGGGGGTGCACTTCACTCCTGCAGCTTAATCATCCGAGATGGACAGTCTGCTGAAAATGGGAAGTCGGCGGGGGTTTGGGTTAGGGCGGGGTTGGGGATTAGGGTTAGGGTAAGGGGGCTCGAGTACGGGTAGGGGCCGTGTGGAAGGGTGTGTGTGGTGTAATTTAATTTTTGTCCGTACTTACCTGTTCCAGAACTTGGTTAAGGATAGGGTTAGGGGTAGGTTAGGGTTAGGGTTAGGGCTAGGTTGGGGCGTTGGGGTCAGGGTTTGGGGTTAGGGCGGGGTTGGGGATTAGGGATAGGGTGAGGGGGCTCGAGTAGGGGTAGGGGCCGTGTGGAAGGGTGTGTGTGGTGTAATTTGATTTTTGTCTGTACTTACCTGTTCCAGAACTTGGTTAAGGTTAGGGATAGGGTTAGGGGAAGGTTAGGGTTAGGGTTAGGGCTAGGTTGGGGGGTTAGGGTTAGGGTTGGGGATTAGGGTTGGGGGTTAGGGTTAGGGGACAATTGTGAAATTGGGGTTAGGGTTAGGTATAAGGGGATCATTGCGATAGTGCGGTTAGGGCCAGGGTTATGGTTAAGGTTAGGGTTGGGGTTAGAGGCTGGGTTGTTAGGGTTCAGATCTTGGGGAGACCCCGGGTAGCAGTTCCCTTATGAGTCAGCCCCAAATCATCATATACCCCCTCAGCCATTTATTAGGTGGATTAAATCAGCATGTTTACAAAGAATCAATATTTTATGCATAGGAGTAACATACGTACAAAAGATAATATCATAACTTGTTTCAGTGTAGGGTTTGGGGTTAGGGTCAAGAACAGAGTGGGGATAGGGGTAGGGTCAAGATCAGAGTGGGGATAGGGGTAGGGTAGTGTGTATATTCAACAGGGAGGAAAAACAAAAAACAGAAAACAACCCAACAATATCAAAGCAGCAACAGAACTATATACATTTTTCATTTAGGCCATTTGGATACTGTGTGTTTAGTTTTTTTATCCAGTGTCTCTCCCTGGCTTGTCGTTCCCTGGTGGTCCACGTAGGCTTGTGTTCCACCGCCAGGCCGCGGAGTGCCTGGAGTCCATGTCTCAGAAAGTGGGAGACGAGGTGGGTATGTTTTTTCTTCCTGTGCCTGATGTTGTAACGGTGTGCTGAGAGTCTGGTCCGTATCGAGTTCCTTGTTTCCCCGACATACTGTTTACCGCATTTCTTACAACGGAGCAGGTAAACGCAATTTGGTGTATTAAGGGGGACATTTCGTGGCAAGTTGTACGTCCCCCTCGTGATGGGGTTCCTCGCTATGAGATGGTCCGGCGGGGGCTTTTTTCTTTTTTGGTGGGGGGGGTGTAACTTGCTGCGGACCAGCATTTCCTTCAGGTTGGGGTTTTTTGCGAAGGCTGTTAGTACTCGCACCCCTAAGGACAATTGGTCATCCCTAAAGGTGTTATGGAAATTCTGTTTCAAGGTTCTGCCTAGGCCAAGGTTGTACCGGGAGAATTTGACTATCAGCGGAATGATGGCCCTCCCATCTGCTTTTTCTCGTTGGCCCGGAGGATGGGGGGGGTCCTTTTTCCAGTCAATGTAGATTGAGCGGAGGAAACCTCTGGTGTAACCCCTGTTTCGGAGTGCACTAAACAGGACTTTCTTGGCTGCTTCGAAATCATGCTTTTGAGTGCAGATTCTACTGAAACGGGTTAGCTGTGATTTGATGATCCCCCTAAAAGTGTGTCTGGGATGGTAACTATCTCTGTGTAGTAGTGCGTGGCTGTCGGTTTCTTTGAAGAATACCTTGATGTCCAATTCCCTTTTAGTGTCAAACTCTTTGCCTTTGTAGGTGGTTGTGTCAAGAAAGTCCACCTGTGAGTTGTGGATCGTGTGTTTCAATTTTATGGCATCGTGATGATTATTGAGTAGGGACACAAAATCCTGAAACTGCTCCTGTGTGTGGTCCCAGACTCCCCAGATGTCGTCCAGGTATCTGAAATAATGGGTTGGTAGTGTGGAGCATTTTGCAAAGGCTGTCTGTTCCCAATGTGCCATGTAAATATTGGCATAGGCCGGTGCAAACTTTTTGCCCATTGCCGTTCCCTTAATCTGTAAATGGAACTCCCCATTGAACTCGAAGTCATTTTTGGTAAGGTTAAGTTCCAAGAGATCCATAATAATGTCGTCTGGTCTCCCCTCATCTGGGTATTGGTCAAGACACTGTTTGATCACCCTTAGGCCCATGGCGGTATCTATGTTTGTGTACAGATCGTTGATGTCCATGGTAAACAGGAGGCTATGGGGTTGCAATTTGACAGTTTTGACCTTGTGTATAAAGTCATAGGTGTCCCGTATATAGCTGTCGTGTTTAGTGGAGAGGGGATTTAAGTAGTGGTCCAAAAATTCCGCAGTCCTGTAGCTTTCGCTCCCACAATCCGAGACGATGGGGCGGCCCGGCGGTGTTGAAGGTGTAGGCCAAGTATTTTGAGGTTTGTGGATTTTGGGTAGGAGGTAGAATTGTCTAGGTCTGGGGGTGGGGTCCCCCCTTAAGTAGGTTGCTTGTTTCCGGTTTATGGTGCCCCTTCCTAGTAGTGCCTTGATTTTGCTATTAATAATCGGAATGGATTCTATATATATGGGTTGGGCCAATTTTTTGTAGTACTGCGGGTTGTTTAATTGCCTCAAGGCCTCCTGGACATATTCTGCTCTGTCCATTATCACTACCCCATTCCCCTTATCTGCAGGTTTGATGACGACACTTTGGTTGCTTTTGAGGGATTTGATAGCCCTTCTATCCGCGTCGGTTAGGTTAGAAGGTTGTGAGTTGTTAGGAATGCGAAAATTTTAAAAAAATTAATCGAGGGGATATGCAGGGTTGCATTTGGGAATGTGTCCCCTGCTGTTTGAATTAGTTTCGCTATTTGCTTTTGGTAAAGTGCAGGGTATTTTGTAGTTCTATCATTTAGGCCAAATGATAGAACCACCCTCTGTGTGTCAACTGAGGTCGGGGTTTTGTACTTGATCAAGTGGTGGGCATGGGACAAGTTCGCCCCGGGATAGCAGTCCACTTGTATCGCTGGGTTATTAATCCTTGGGAGTCTCGAAAGGTTTGAGTCTCCGAGAATTAGGATTGGCCTCTGGGGCATTAGGTCCCAGTTACGGTACTTGTCACCCAAGTGGGGATGTCTTTCAAATTTGTCACTTCGTACTTGTTTTTTTGTTTGCTGCTCATCAGTGGCGTTGTGGGTTCGGGTGTAGCAGGCTTTCTTGGTTGGATTTTCCCCCGGTGCTGTAGAGCTTCTCTTTCTATTTGGTGGATCAGCCGCATCAGTCCGTTGATCTTGGTCCTGTGGGGTTAAATTGGTCGTTTGTCTGATTTGCCTAATGAAGCCTTCCAGATCTGTCTGGGTTGTGTGTGAAAGTGTTGGTGTGGGAGTCTGTAGAGCTTGGTCCGGGGTCTGTGTCCCTATGGGGTGTACTGTATTCTGATGTGGGGCGGGAACAGAGAGTGGTGTCAGATTAGGATTTGTTTTTGGGTTTTGTTTTAAAATTTTCTGGAATTCTACATATGCCATTTGGATTGAGTCAGATTTGATGTTCTTGAGATTTCTTCTTGCCCAACGGAGCGCAACTACCCATGCCCTGCTCCCCTCTGAAAGAGGTAGAGTGCTGATTTTGTCCACTGTTTCTTGGATCATCGACGTATAGTGATCCTCCAGGATTTGTAGGCTGTTATGAAGCCAGTTTCGGGCATTTCCATACAACATGGTCCCCGTAGTGTAGGTTGGGTTGGCTGGTTTAACTAGGGACTCCAGCCATTTAGCAGCCCTTTTAAGGGACGAAGGGCCCTGGGTATTTCCATCCGAAATTTTGGTGTTACTTAGGTGGTGGTAGGCCTTGATAAGTCGGTGGAGGGCACGGACTAGTGCCCCAAAGCCGTCGCCGGTCGGTTCTGCCATTCTGCAGGGGACACATAAGAGAGTGTGATTCTGATGAAGATTATTTGGCCTGACTATTAACTTTGTTTTGTGTCAGTGGGTTCCGTTGCTGCTATTGTTAGGGTGCCAAAGTCCTGTGTTCAAGCCCGATGTGTCTAGGGTTAGGGATTGTGGGTGGCTGGGCAAGCACAATGTTTTTCTTAAATTTGTCAGGAAGGTATTTGGGGGACTGATGCTAGTAAAATGCCAGTCGGGTAATATTTGTAAGGTAATTCCCAATTTGTTTATACCGTAAATGACCATAATAGATATGTTGCCTTGTGCTTGCTCAGTCTGCCCAATGGAAATGTAACCCTATGGGTTAGTCTATGTCGTAGAGGCGTGAATTGGACGTGCGTGTGCGCCGATGGATGGAGTGGTGTGCTCTGTGGATGGAGTGGTGTGCTCTGCGGATGTGCCATATTTGTTAGCTTCTCCATTTATCCATTCCTATCTACCTATCTATTGACTTTACCAATACAGACGTGCAGGGGAGCAGAGTGGGGGTGAGCTGCTGGACTGAGCAGGTCAACTCCCTATGCCTGCCTGGGCATAATACTGCTCACCTACCCATCCTGTACATCCGACCCAGGGTCACAGGAAGGGTAGGTGTGGAGAAGAGGTTGAGATGAAGAGCGACCTTTACTTAGAGTCTGATAGCGTGCTTGGTCCGATGGCAACTGGCTGGGTAGGTTTTGAAAGGGTACAATGACTCCCCCCATCACAGGGTCTTAACCTGCGTGGTTAGATAGGGAGACAAGGGAAAGGCACTGGCCGACGCATGTTATTGCACTGCTATCGCTCTATCAGAATTTTTGTTTCCATTTAGACCACACTGGGATTTCTTTGAGGTTTGTGCAAAAGGAGGCGAGCCACCTGGTTGAGTGGGTCAATCTCCTGTATCAAAGGTCTTCAAGTTTTTTTGAGACCTTATTAGGAAGACGTTGTTCATGGATGAAAGTTTTTCCGAAGGAGAAATCTAAAATAAGAGAGAGTCTCAAAAAAGGAGGATACTCTGTCTCTTTTTAGCTGCTGCCAAAATTGGTTCTTGTTTTTAGCGGTTTTTTCGCTGCCTACTATGTTCCGAATTGTAAACATGAGAAGTAAAAATAGGGATCCAAAATAAGAGAGAGCCTCTGAAAGGGAGGATACACTCACCTATTTTAGCTAACGTCAATTCTGGGTATAATTTTGTTAGCAACGCTACTAAAGACATTTACAATGCGAGAAGAGAACCCGGAAGTAAGCCGTGAAATCTGGAAGCTAAAGGTGAAAATCGGGATTTAAAATAAGAGAGAGCCCCTGAAAAGGAGGATGCACTCCCCTATTTTAGCCAGCGTCAATTCTGGGTATAATTTTGTTAGCAACGCTACTTAAGACATTTACAATGCGAGAAGAGAACCCGGAAGTAAGCCGTAAAATTGGGAAGCAAAATAAGAGAGAGCCCCTGAAAAGGAGGATGCACTCCCCTATTTTAGCCAACGTCAATTCTGGGTATAATTTTGTTATCAACGCTACTTAAGACATTTACAATGCGAGAAGAGAACCCGGAAGTAAGCCGTACACTCGGGAAGCTAAAGGTGAAAATCGGGATCTAAAATAAGAGAGAGCCCCTAAAAAGGAGGATACACTCCCCTATTTTAGCCAACGTCAATTCTGGGTATAATTTTGTTAGTAACGCTACTCAAGACATTCACAGTGCGAGAAGAGTACCCGGAAGTAAGTCGTAAAATCGGGAAGCTAAAAGTGAACATCTATGTTCTAAATGGGAAATTAGCAGCGCTACTTAAGCAAAATTTACTGAGCCTATTAACAGTGCAAAAAGAGGAATCGTTTCGTTGACTACTATGTTCTAATTTGTAAAAATGGGGAATCAAAAGTAAAAATAGGGATCTAAAATAAGAGAGAGCCTCTGAAAAGGAGGATACGCTCACTCATTTTAGCTAATGTCAATTCTGGGTATCATTTTGTTAGTAACGTCACTTCAAGCAAAGTTTACTGAGCTATTAACAATGCAAAAGAGGAAATGGGAATTAAGATTTTTTGTGACCTTATTAAAAAAGTTGTTTACTTATTTCATTTTTTCAAAATTACAGTTTTGACACTTTACTGGTTTATTTTAAAAGGATTTTAAGATTGCTTTTAACTAAATTTTAGGACACATCATCAGTAGTGCACCTCAGGATCGCAGGGTGTTTCGGCCGTTAGTCACTAGACACCCTCCCCTGAGGCGGCCAGCCGTAGGTGGATCAAGCCTCGGCTTGTGTCCCATGCCCAATCAGGAAGTGGCCGTTTCTAAAGCTAAAGCTAAGTATCTAATCTATAGTGAATAAGTTGTTAAGCTATTAACCTATTTGACCTATTTTACCTAATCTATTTGTTGATTTTTCTAAAATAGAAAAGTTTCTAAAGGAGGAATCTAAAATAAGAGAGAGACACAGAAAAGGAGGATACTCCGTCTCATTTTAGCTACTGCCAAAGTTAAGCTAAGAGTAAAAATAGGGATCTAAAATAAGAGAGAGCCTCTGAAAGGGAGGATACACTCACCTATTTTAGCTAGCGTCAATTCCGGGTATAATTTTGTTAGCAACGCTACTTAAGACATTTACAATGCGAAAAGAGAAAACGGGAATGAGACGCGAAAAGCTTAAAGTAAAAATAGGGACCTAAAATAAGAGAGAGCCCCTAAAGGAGGATACACTCCCCTATTTTAGCCATCGTCAATTCTGGATACAATAATAACAATTTTTTTACTGAGTCATTAACAATGCAAAAAGAGGAAACGTTCTAGACTGTTAAAATTGGGAAATTAGCAGCGCTATTTTTACTGAGCCATTAACAGAGCAAAAAGAGAAAACGTTTCACTGACTACTATGTTTTAAATTGTAAAAACGGACTAAAATAAGAGAGAGCCTCTGAAAGGGAGGATACACTCACCTATTTTAGCTAACGTTAATTCTGGGTATAGCTTTGTTAGCAACGCTACCTAAGCCAAATTTTACTGAGATATTTACAAAGTAAAAAGAGAGAACGGGAATGAGACTTAAAATTGGTAAGCTAAATAGGGAGCTAAAATAAGAGAGAGCCCCTAAAAGGAGGATACACTCTCCCATTTTAGCCAAGTTAGCAACGCTCCCTAAGTCAAATTTTACTGAGACATTTACGAAGTAAAAAGAGAGAACGGGAATGAGACTTAAAATTGGTAAGCTAAGTAGGGATCCAAAATAGGAGAGAGCCCCTAAAAAGGAGGATACACTCTCCCATTTTAGCCAACGTTGCTACTTTAAGCAAAATTTTCTGAGCCATTAACAATGTAAAAAGAGAAAACGGGAAGCCAACAAGGTGTGGGTGCAGTGTGGTGCACAATGGACTGTTGTATGGTCGGTGCTAGCCACCAAAAGAAGACTCGGCCCCATTTAAGGTCTGTTGGCCCCAGACCACCGCCCTGCGTGCTGTCCTAGTGGACCCAGGGAGGCCGGCTACTTACCTCACCCTGCCCAGAATGTCTCTTGTTAACACCGCAAGGTTTCCCGAGACACCCGAGCAGAGTCTGCGACTAGGTCTACCAACTAACAGATTCCTAATTCTATCACCCGGGCACCCCGTCACGGATATTGTGAGATATCCAGGGTGCCTGGTTGGGCCCTGACCAAGCATCCCTTCGTTAACACCGCAAGGTATCCAAGATGCATGGTCTGTCCCTGTCTAGCTAAACCAGGGGTCCGGAGTTCGATGTGCAATACACCGTCCCGGATGGCCCTGGTCGGGTAGCATCCCAGCGGATGACTTCCTTACAAATTCCTCCCCACAAGGAGTTGGAATTCTTCAGGAAGCAATCAAGCTTCTACTGGGTTGGTTCCCCAAGGGTAGGGCATACGCCAGCGGATTGATTCCTTACCTTATTCCAAAGCCAATGCTTCCAGAATACCTTCAGGAATAATCAGGCTTCTACTAGCGAAGCCGCCCCGACTTGGATTCCTGCTGTCTGAGTTAGGCAGGTGGTGTAAATGTCCCGTTTTTCAGGTGAGGGTAGATTTTTTAGTAAGTTCAAATTTGGTATTTTTGGACACAAAAGATCATGGTGATCGTGAGGAAAAAAACGGCATGTCGATAGCTCGAACGGTTCCCGAGATATTTGCATTTAAAGTGGGAAAAAGAGAGATCCAAGATCCTCTTCTGTGAAGTGGGCGTGGCTAACTCCCGTTTTTGGGAATTCATGAATATTTGTAAGTTTTATGATGAAAATATTATTATTTATTGATTATTTGTTTATTTTCAATGCTTTTTGTCTTAATGAAGTTCAAAATCCGTTGTGTTTTTCATCTTTATATGATGAAAACAGAACAAATTTTCTATTATACTTGGATTAATTTTTCCTTTTACCAAATGAATTTATTTGTATTGTTAACATGAAAATCATTCATAATTTGCTTTGTTTTCCATTTTAACATATTTATTATTCTATTTTTGTTAATCTTTAGCAGTTAAGATTGGGATGGGGACCGGGGCGTGGTTGGGTTTTAGGGTTAAGGCTGGGGTCAGGGCCAGAGCTGGGGGCCCGGATTAGGTCGGGTTTGGGCTGTGGTTAGGGTTAGGGATGGTTATTTATGTGTTTTTATGTACTTTTATGTCCGTACTTACCTGTTCCAGAACTTACCTGTCCCGTTTACCGAAAATTACCTTAAATTACCTTTTACTTACCTTGTACCTATCATTTTCATATTATAGTTGTTGTTATCACATACTTAGGGTTAGGACAGGATGGGGGCCGGGGTGTGGTTAGGGTTGAGGTTAGGGTTGGGGGCTGGGGTTAAGGTTAGGTTTTTGGGCTATAGTTGGGGCTGGGGCTGCCGTTAGGTTTCGGGGGGAGGGGGGGGGGGTTTGGGTCAAGGCGCCAGGCTAGGATAAGGTGTTAATAATGGTTTTGGCGCCTGAAATTAGTGGTGCGGTATTGTGTAGTGTAATGTATGTGTAATGTATGTGTGGTGGCATTATATTTTTGTCCGCACTTACCTGATCCCGTACTTACCTGTCCTTTGTAATTTAGTGGAGAATCAGCAGTCATGTGTTAGGGTTGAGTTAGAGTTAGGTTTTAGGGTTTGGGTTAGGGTCATACTCCTGTCCTTTTACATTGAGACAGTGGGTTTAGGGGTTAGGGTGGGGGCTCAAGGAAGGGTTGGGTTAGGGGCCGCATTGAAGGGTGTACGTGGTGTTATTATAATATTTTAATTTTTGTCTGTACTTACCCGTCACCGAACTTACCTGTCCAGTTTATAATCGGTCACGGTTAGGGTTGGGGTTGTGTTTACGTACTACTGTCCTATTTACGTTGAAGCGGTAGGGTTAGGGTTGGGGTGGGGGTTCGAATAAAGGGTCGCATTGAGTACTAGTGAGAGGGGGATGTAGGTTCGGGTTAGGTTTAGGGTGGGGGCTCGAGTAAGGGTAGGGTTGGGTTTGTCTGTACTTACCTGTTCCCAGACTTACCTGTCCTGTTTATCCGCGGTTTAGGGTTAGGGGTAAGGGGTTTAGGTGCCACTACCTACTCCGAGATGATGTAATAGGAATCCTGTGTCTGATAGAAACCTTCTGTACGCCTCTCAACATCTGCTATCTTTATGTTCATATCAGCGTCCAAGAGCAGGTTTTCAGCCTGTGGATTGGGGTTAGGGGTTAGGGTTCTGTTTACGTACTCCTGTCCTTGTACGTTGAACAACAGGGTTAGGGTTAGAGGTAGGGTGGAGGCTCGAGTAAGGGTAGGGTTAGGGTCATAGGGTGCACTTCACATCAGCAACTTAATCATCAGAGATCGACAGCCTGCTGAAATTGGGAAGTTGGCGGGTGGTGTCAGACACGATCGTGAGGGTCATGGTCACAATAACTGTGAAGTGTAGGTTAGGGTTAGGGTTGGGGTTAGGGATAGGGCTTAGGGTTTGGGGCTAGGTTAGGGTTAGGGGTTAGGGTTAGGGTAAGGGGACTCGAGTATGGGTAGGGGCCGTGTGTGTGGTGTTATTATTTAATTTTTGTCTGTACTTACCTGTTCCAGAACTTGGTTGAGGTTAGGGATAGGGTTAGGGGTAGGTTAGGGTTAGAGTTAGGGCTAGGTCAGGGTTTGGGGTTAGGGTTAGGGTTGGGGATTAGGGTTAGGGTAGGGGGCTCGAGTACGGGTAGGGGCCGTGTGGAAGGGTGTTTGTGATGTTTTTGTCTGTACTAACCTGTTCCAGAACTTGGTTAAGGTCAGGGATAGGGTTAGGGGTAGGTTGGGGTTAGGGTTAGGGCTAGGTTGGGGCGTTAGGGTCAGGGTTTGGGGTTAGGTTGGGGATTAGGGTTAGGGTAAGGGGGCTCGAGTAGGGGTGGGGACCGTGTGGAAGGGTGTGTGTGGTCTTATTTAATTTTTGTCTGTACTTACCTGTTCCAGAACTTGGTTAAGGTTAGGGATAGGGTTAGGGGTAGTTTAGGGATAGGGTTAGGGCTAGGTTGGGGTGTTAGGGTCAGGGTTTGGGGTTAGGGTTGGGGATAAGGGGGCTCGAGTACGGGTAGGGGCCGTGTGGAAGGGTGTGTGTGGTTTTATTTAATTTTTGTCTGTACTTACCTGTTCCAGAACTTGGTTAAGGATAGGGTTAGGGGTAGGTTAGGGTTAGGGTTAGGGCTAGGTTGGGGCGTTGGGGTCAGGGTTTGGGGTTAGGGCGGGGTTGGGGATTAGGGTTAGGGTAAGGGGGCTCGAGTACGGGTAGGGGCCGTGTGGAAGGGTGTGTGTGGTGTAATTTAATTTTTGTCTGTACTTACCTGTTCCAGAACTTGGTTAAGGATAGGGTTAGGGGTAGGTTAGGGTTAGGGTTAGGGCTAGGTTGGGGCGTTGGGGTCAGGGTTTGGGGTTAGGGCGGGGTTGGGGATTAGGGTTAGGGTAAGGGGGCTCGAGTACGGGTAGGGGCCGTGTGGAAGGGTGTGTGTGGTGTAATTTAATTTTTGTCTGTACTTACCTGTTCCAGAACTTGGTTAAGGATAGGGTTGGGGTAGGTTAGGGTTAGGGCTAGGTTGGGGCGTTGGGGTCAGGGTTTGGGGTTAGGGCGGGGTTGGGGATTAGGGTTAGGGTGAGGGGGCTCGAGTACGGGTAGGGGCCGTGTGGAAGGGTGTGTGTGGTGTAATTTAATTTTTGTCTGTACTTACCTGTTCCAGAACTTGGTTAAGGTTAGGGATAGGGTTAGGGGAAGGTTAGGGTTAGGGTTAGGGCTAGGTTGGGGGGTTAGGGTTAGGGCTAGGTTGGGGGGTTAGGGTTGGGGATTAGGGTTGGGGGTTAGGGTTAGGGGACAATTGTGAAATTGCATCTCCCCACCACAGGGGGTGCACTTCACTACCGCAGCTTAATCATCCGAGATGGACAGCCTGCTGGAAAGGGGAAGTCGGCGGTGGGTTAGGGTTAGGGTAAGGGTTAGGGTATAAGGGGACAAACACAAGAATGCATCCCCCTACCCCGGGGGGTGCACTTCACTCCTGCAGCTTAATCATCCGAGATGGACAGTCTGCTGAAAATGGGAAGTCGGCGGGGGTTTGGGTTAGGGCGGGGTTGGGGATTAGGGTTAGGGTAAGGGGGCTCGAGTACGGGTAGGGGCCGTGTGGAAGGGTGTGTGTGGTGTAATTTAATTTTTGTCCGTACTTACCTGTTCCAGAACTTGGTTAAGGATAGGGTTAGGGGTAGGTTAGGGTTAGGGTTAGGGCTAGGTTGGGGCGTTGGGGTCAGGGTTTGGGGTTAGGGCGGGGTTGGGGATTAGGGATAGGGTGAGGGGGCTCGAGTAGGGGTAGGGGCCGTGTGGAAGGGTGTGTGTGGTGTAATTTGATTTTTGTCTGTACTTACCTGTTCCAGAACTTGGTTAAGGTTAGGGATAGGGTTAGGGGAAGGTTAGGGTTAGGGTTAGGGCTAGGTTGGGGGGTTAGGGTTAGGGTTGGGGATTAGGGTTGGGGGTTAGGGTTAGGGGACAATTGTGAAATTGGGGTTAGGGTTAGGTATAAGGGGATCATTGCGATAGTGCGGTTAGGGCCAGGGTTATGGTTAAGGTTAGGGTTGGGGTTAGAGGCTGGGTTGTTAGGGTTCAGATCTTGGGGAGACCCCGGGTAGCAGTTCCCTTATGAGTCAGCCCCAAATCATCATATACCCCCTCAGCCATTTATTAGGTGGATTAAATCAGCATGTTTACAAAGAATCAATATTTTATGCATAGGAGTAACATACGTACAAAAGATAATATCATAACTTGTTTCAGTGTAGGGTTTGGGGTTAGGGTCAAGAACAGAGTGGGGATAGGGGTAGGGTCAAGATCAGAGTGGGGATAGGGGTAGGGTAGTGTGTATATTCAACAGGGAGGAAAAACAAAAAACAGAAAACAACCCAACAATATCAAAGCAGCAACAGAACTATATACATTTTTCATTTAGGCCATTTGGATACTGTGTGTTTAGTTTTTTTATCCAGTGTCTCTCCCTGGCTTGTCGTTCCCTGGTGGTCCACGTAGGCTTGTGTTCCACCGCCAGGCCGCGGAGTGCCTGGAGTCCATGTCTCAGAAAGTGGGAGACGAGGTGGGTATGTTTTTTCTTCCTGTGCCTGATGTTGTAACGGTGTGCTGAGAGTCTGGTCCGTATCGAGTTCCTTGTTTCCCCGACATACTGTTTACCGCATTTCTTACAACGGAGCAGGTAAACGCAATTTGGTGTATTAAGGGGGACATTTCGTGGCAAGTTGTACGTCCCCCTCGTGATGGGGTTCCTCGCTATGAGATGGTCCGGCGGGGGCTTTTTTCTTTTTTGGTTGGGGGGGTGTAACTTGCTGCGGACCAGCATTTCCTTCAGGTTGGGGTTTTTTGCGAAGGCTGTTAGTACTCGCACCCCTAAGGACAATTGGTCATCCCTAAAGGTGTTATGGAAATTCTGTTTCAAGGTTCTGCCTAGGCCAAGGTTGTACCGGGAGAATTTGACTATCAGCGGAATGATGGCCCTCCCATCTGCTTTTTCTCGTTGGCCCGGAGGATGGGGGGGGTCCTTTTTCCAGTCAATGTAGATTGAGCGGAGGAAACCTCTGGTGTAACCCCTGTTTCGGAGTGCACTAAACAGGACTTTCTTGGCTGCTTCGAAATCATGCTTTTGAGTGCAGATTCTACTGAAACGGGTTAGCTGTGATTTGATGATCCCCCTAAAAGTGTGTCTGGGATGGTAACTATCTCTGTGTAGTAGTGCGTGGCTGTCGGTTTCTTTGAAGAATACCTTGATGTCCAATTCCCTTTTAGTGTCAAACTCTTTGCCTTTGTAGGTGGTTGTGTCAAGAAAGTCCACCTGTGAGTTGTGGATCGTGTGTTTCAATTTTATGGCATCGTGATGATTATTGAGTAGGGACACAAAATCCTGAAACTGCTCCTGTGTGTGGTCCCAGACTCCCCAGATGTCGTCCAGGTATCTGAAATAATGGGTTGGTAGTGTGGAGCATTTTGCAAAGGCTGTCTGTTCCCAATGTGCCATGTAAATATTGGCATAGGCCGGTGCAAACTTTTTGCCCATTGCCGTTCCCTTAATCTGTAAATGGAACTCCCCATTGAACTCGAAGTCATTTTTGGTAAGGTTAAGTTCCAAGAGATCCATAATAATGTCGTCTGGTCTCCCCTCATCTGGGTATTGGTCAAGACACTGTTTGATCACCCTTAGGCCCATGGCGGTATCTATGTTTGTGTACAGATCGTTGATGTCCATGGTAAACAGGAGGCTATGGGGTTGCAATTTGACAGTTTTGACCTTGTGTATAAAGTCATAGGTGTCCCGTATATAGCTGTCGTGTTTAGTGGAGAGGGGATTTAAGTAGTGGTCCAAAAATTCCGCAGTCCTGTAGCTTTCGCTCCCACAATCCGAGACGATGGGGCGGCCCGGCGGTGTTGAAGGTGTAGGCCAAGTATTTTGAGGTTTGTGGATTTTGGGTAGGAGGTAGAATTGTCTAGGTCTGGGGGTGGGGTCCCCCCTTAAGTAGGTTGCTTGTTTCCGGTTTATGGTGCCCCTTCCTAGTAGTGCCTTGATTTTGCTATTAATAATCGGAATGGATTCTATATATATGGGTTGGGCCAATTTTTTGTAGTACTGCGGGTTGTTTAATTGCCTCAAGGCCTCCTGGACATATTCTGCTCTGTCCATTATCACTACCCCATTCCCCTTATCTGCAGGTTTGATGACGACACTTTGGTTGCTTTTGAGGGATTTGATAGCCCTTCTATCCGCGTCGGTTAGGTTAGAAGGTTGTGAGTTGTTAGGAATGCGAAAATTTTAAAAAAATTAATCGAGGGGGATATGCAGGGTTGCATTTGGGAATGTGTCCCCTGCTGTTTGAATTAGTTTCGCTATTTGCTTTTGGTAAAGTGCAGGGTATTTTGTAGTTCTATCATTTAGGCCAAATGATAGAACCACCCTCTGTGTGTCAACTGAGGTCGGGGTTTTGTACTTGATCAAGTGGTGGGCATGGGACAAGTTCGCCCCGGGATAGCAGTCCACTTGTATCGCTGGGTTATTAATCCTTGGGAGTCTCGAAAGGTTTGAGTCTCCGAGAATTAGGATTGGCCTCTGGGGCATTAGGTCCCAGTTACGGTACTTGTCACCCAAGTGGGGATGTCTTTCAAATTTGTCACTTCGTACTTGTTTTTTTGTTTGCTGCTCATCAGTGGCGTTGTGGGTTCGGGTGTAGCAGGCTTTCTTGGTTGGATTTTCCCCCGGTGCTGTAGAGCTTCTCTTTCTATTTGGTGGATCAGCCGCATCAGTCCGTTGATCTTGGTCCTGTGGGGTTAAATTGGTCGTTTGTCTGATTTGCCTAATGAAGCCTTCCAGATCTGTCTGGGTTGTGTGTGAAAGTGTTGGTGTGGGAGTCTGTAGAGCTTGGTCCGGGGTCTGTGTCCCTATGGGGTGTACTGTATTCTGATGTGGGGCGGGAACAGAGAGTGGTGTCAGATTAGGATTTGTTTTTTGGGTTTTGTTTTAAAATTTTCTGGAATTCTACATATGCCATTTGGATTGAGTCAGATTTGATGTTCTTGAGATTTCTTCTTGCCCAACGGAGCGCAACTACCCATGCCCTGCTCCCCTCTGAAAGAGGTAGAGTGCTGATTTTGTCCACTGTTTCTTGGATCATCGACGTATAGTGATCCTCCAGGATTTGTAGGCTGTTATGAAGCCAGTTTCGGGCATTTCCATACAACATGGTCCCCGTAGTGTAGGTTGGGTTGGCTGGTTTAACTAGGGACTCCAGCCATTTAGCAGCCCTTTTAAGGGACGAAGGGCCCTGGGTATTTCCATCCGAAATTTTGGTGTTACTTAGGTGGTGGTAGGCCTTGATAAGTCGGTGGAGGGCACGGACTAGTGCCCCAAAGCCGTCGCCGGTCGGTTCTGCCATTCTGCAGGGGACACATAAGAGAGTGTGATTCTGATGAAGATTATTTGGCCTGACTATTAACTTTGTTTTGTGTCAGTGGGTTCCGTTGCTGCTATTGTTAGGGTGCCAAAGTCCTGTGTTCAAGCCCGATGTGTCTAGGGTTAGGGATTGTGGGTGGCTGGGCAAGCACAATGTTTTTCTTAAATTTGTCAGGAAGGTATTTGGGGGACTGATGCTAGTAAAATGCCAGTCGGGTAATATTTGTAAGGTAATTCCCAATTTGTTTATACCGTAAATGACCATAATAGATATGTTGCCTTGTGCTTGCTCAGTCTGCCCAATGGAAATGTAACCCTATGGGTTAGTCTATGTCGTAGAGGCGTGAATTGGACGTGCGTGTGCGCCGATGGATGGAGTGGTGTGCTCTGTGGATGGAGTGGTGTGCTCTGCGGATGTGCCATATTTGTTAGCTTCTCCATTTATCCATTCCTATCTACCTATCTATTGACTTTACCAATACAGACGTGCAGGGGAGCAGAGTGGGGGTGAGCTGCTGGACTGAGCAGGTCAACTCCCTATGCCTGCCTGGGCATAATACTGCTCACCTACCCATCCTGTACATCCGACCCAGGGTCACAGGAAGGGTAGGTGTGGAGAAGAGGTTGAGATGAAGAGCGACCTTTACTTAGAGTCTGATAGCGTGCTTGGTCCGATGGCAACTGGCTGGGTAGGTTTTGAAAGGGTACAATGACTCCCCCCATCACAGGGTCTTAACCTGCGTGGTTAGATAGGGAGACAAGGGAAAGGCACTGGCCGACGCATGTTATTGCACTGCTATCGCTCTATCAGAATTTTTGTTTCCATTTAGACCACACTGGGATTTCTTTGAGGTTTGTGCAAAAGGAGGCGAGCCACCTGGTTGAGTGGGTCAATCTCCTGTATCAAAGGTCTTCAAGTTTTTTTGAGACCTTATTAGGAAGACGTTGTTCATGGATGAAAGTTTTTCCGAAGGAGAAATCTAAAATAAGAGAGAGTCTCAAAAAAGGAGGATACTCTGTCTCTTTTTAGCTGCTGCCAAAATTGGTTCTTGTTTTTAGCGGTTTTTTTCGCTGCCTACTATGTTCCGAATTGTAAACATGAGAAGTAAAAATAGGGATCCAAAATAAGAGAGAGCCTCTGAAAGGGAGGATACACTCACCTATTTTAGCTAACGTCAATTCTGGGTATAATTTTGTTAGCAACGCTACTAAAGACATTTACAATGCGAGAAGAGAACCCGGAAGTAAGCCGTGAAATCTGGAAGCTAAAGGTGAAAATCGGGATTTAAAATAAGAGAGAGCCCCTGAAAAGGAGGATGCACTCCCCTATTTTAGCCAGCGTCAATTCTGGGTATAATTTTGTTAGCAACGCTACTTAAGACATTTACAATGCGAGAAGAGAACCCGGAAGTAAGCCGTAAAATTGGGAAGCAAAATAAGAGAGAGCCCCTGAAAAGGAGGATGCACTCCCCTATTTTAGCCAACGTCAATTCTGGGTATAATTTTGTTATCAACGCTACTTAAGACATTTACAATGCGAGAAGAGAACCCGGAAGTAAGCCGTACACTCGGGAAGCTAAAGGTGAAAATCGGGATCTAAAATAAGAGAGAGCCCCTAAAAAGGAGGATACACTCCCCTATTTTAGCCAACGTCAATTCTGGGTATAATTTTGTTAGTAACGCTACTCAAGACATTCACAGTGCGAGAAGAGTACCCGGAAGTAAGTCGTAAAATCGGGAAGCTAAAAGTGAACATCTATGTTCTAAATGGGAAATTAGCAGCGCTACTTAAGCAAAATTTACTGAGCCTATTAACAGTGCAAAAAGAGGAATCGTTTCGTTGACTACTATGTTCTAATTTGTAAAAATGGGGAATCAAAAGTAAAAATAGGGATCTAAAATAAGAGAGAGCCTCTGAAAAGGAGGATACGCTCACTCATTTTAGCTAATGTCAATTCTGGGTATCATTTTGTTAGTAACGTCACTTCAAGCAAAGTTTACTGAGCTATTAACAATGCAAAAGAGGAAATGGGAATTAAGATTTTTTGTGACCTTATTAAAAAAGTTGTTTACTTATTTCATTTTTTCAAAATTACAGTTTTGACACTTTACTGGTTTATTTAAAAGGATTTTAAGATTGCTTTTAACTAAATTTTAGGACACATCATCAGTAGTGCACCTCAGGATCGCAGGGTGTTTCGGCCGTTAGTCACTAGACACCCTCCCCTGAGGCGGCCAGCCGTAGGTGGATCAAGCCTCGGCTTGTGTCCCATGCCCAATCAGGAAGTGGCCGTTTCTAAAGCTAAAGCTAAGTATCTAATCTATAGTGAATAAGTTGTTAAGCTATTAACCTATTTGACCTATTTTACCTAATCTATTTGTTGATTTTTCTAAAATAGAAAAGTTTCTAAAGGAGGAATCTAAAATAAGAGAGAGACACAGAAAAGGAGGATACTCCGTCTCATTTTAGCTACTGCCAAAGTTAAGCTAAGAGTAAAAATAGGGATCTAAAATAAGAGAGAGCCTCTGAAAGGGAGGATACACTCACCTATTTTAGCTAGCGTCAATTCCGGGTATAATTTTGTTAGCAACGCTACTTAAGACATTTACAATGCGAAAAGAGAAAACGGGAATGAGACGCGAAAAGCTTAAAGTAAAAATAGGGACCTAAAATAAGAGAGAGCCCCTAAAGGAGGATACACTCCCCTATTTTAGCCATCGTCAATTCTGGATACAATAATAACAATTTTTTTACTGAGTCATTAACAATGCAAAAAGAGGAAACGTTCTAGACTGTTAAAATTGGGAAATTAGCAGCGCTATTTTACTGAGCCATTAACAGAGCAAAAAGAGAAAACGTTTCACTGACTACTATGTTTTAAATTGTAAAAACGGACTAAAATAAGAGAGAGCCTCTGAAAGGGAGGATACACTCACCTATTTTAGCTAACGTTAATTCTGGGTATAGCTTTGTTAGCAACGCTACCTAAGCCAAATTTTACTGAGATATTTACAAAGTAAAAAGAGAGAACGGGAATGAGACTTAAAATTGGTAAGCTAAATAGGGAGCTAAAATAAGAGAGAGCCCCTAAAAGGAGGATACACTCTCCCATTTTAGCCAAGTTAGCAACGCTCCCTAAGTCAAATTTTACTGAGACATTTACGAAGTAAAAAGAGAGAACGGGAATGAGACTTAAAATTGGTAAGCTAAGTAGGGATCCAAAATAGGAGAGAGCCCCTAAAAAGGAGGATACACTCTCCCATTTTAGCCAACGTTGCTACTTTAAGCAAAATTTTCTGAGCCATTAACAATGTAAAAAGAGAAAACGGGAAGCCAACAAGGTGTGGGTGCAGTGTGGTGCACAATGGACTGTTGTATGGTCGGTGCTAGCCACCAAAAGAAGACTCGGCCCCATTTAAGGTCTGTTGGCCCCAGACCACCGCCCTGCGTGCTGTCCTAGTGGACCCAGGGAGGCCGGCTACTTACCTCACCCTGCCCAGAATGTCTCTTGTTAACACCGCAAGGTTTCCCGAGACACCCGAGCAGAGTCTGCGACTAGGTCTACCAACTAACAGATTCCTAATTCTATCACCCGGGCACCCCGTCACGGATATTGTGAGATATCCAGGGTGCCTGGTTGGGCCCTGACCAAGCATCCCTTCGTTAACACCGCAAGGTATCCAAGATGCATGGTCTGTCCCTGTCTAGCTAAACCAGGGGTCCGGAGTTCGATGTGCAATACACCGTCCCGGATGGCCCTGGTCGGGTAGCATCCCAGCGGATGACTTCCTTACAAATTCCTCCCCACAAGGAGTTGGAATTCTTCAGGAAGCAATCAAGCTTCTACTGGGTTGGTTCCCCAAGGGTAGGGCATACGCCAGCGGATTGATTCCTTACCTTATTCCAAAGCCAATGCTTCCAGAATACCTTCAGGAATAATCAGGCTTCTACTAGCGAAGCCGCCCCGACTTGGATTCCTGCTGTCTGAGTTAGGCAGGTGGTGTAAATGTCCCGTTTTTCAGGTGAGGGTAGATTTTTTAGTAAGTTCAAATTTGGTATTTTTGGACACAAAAGATCATGGTGATCGTGAGGAAAAAAACGGCATGTCGATAGCTCGAACGGTTCCCGAGATATTTGCATTTAAAGTGGGAAAAAGAGAGATCCAAGATCCTCTTCTGTGAAGTGGGCGTGGCTAACTCCCGTTTTTGGGAATTCATGAATATTTGTAAGTTTTATGATGAAAATATTATTATTTATTGATTATTTGTTTATTTTCAATGCTTTTTGTCTTAATGAAGTTCAAAATCCGTTGTGTTTTTCATCTTTATATGATGAAAACAGAACAAATTTTCTATTATACTTGGATTAATTTTTCCTTTTACCAAATGAATTTATTTGTATTGTTAACATGAAAATCATTCATAATTTGCTTTGTTTTCCATTTTAACATATTTATTATTCTATTTTTGTTAATCTTTAGCAGTTAAGATTGGGATGGGGACCGGGGCGTGGTTGGGTTTTAGGGTTAAGGCTGGGGTCAGGGCCAGAGCTGGGGGCCCGGATTAGGTCGGGTTTGGGCTGTGGTTAGGGTTAGGGATGGTTATTTATGTGTTTTTATGTACTTTTATGTCCGTACTTACCTGTTCCAGAACTTACCTGTCCCGTTTACCGAAAATTACCTTAAATTACCTTTTACTTACCTTGTACCTATCATTTTCATATTATAGTTGTTGTTATCACATACTTAGGGTTAGGACAGGATGGGGGCCGGGGTGTGGTTAGGGTTGAGGTTAGGGTTGGGGGCTGGGGTTAAGGTTAGGTTTTTGGGCTATAGTTGGGGCTGGGGCTGCCGTTAGGTTTCGGGGGGAGGGGGGGGGGTTTTGGGTCAAGGCGCCAGGCTAGGATAAGGTGTTAATAATGGTTTTGGCGCCTGAAATTAGTGGTGCGGTATTGTGTAGTGTAATGTATGTGTAATGTATGTGTGGTGGCATTATATTTTTGTCCGCACTTACCTGATCCCGTACTTACCTGTCCTTTGTAATTTAGTGGAGAATCAGCAGTCATGTGTTAGGGTTGAGTTAGAGTTAGGTTTTAGGGTTTGGGTTAGGGTCATACTCCTGTCCTTTTACATTGAGACAGTGGGTTTAGGGGTTAGGGTGGGGGCTCAAGGAAGGGTTGGGTTAGGGGCCGCATTGAAGGGTGTACGTGGTGTTATTATAATATTTTAATTTTTGTCTGTACTTACCCGTCACCGAACTTACCTGTCCAGTTTATAATCGGTCACGGTTAGGGTTGGGGTTGTGTTTACGTACTACTGTCCTATTTACGTTGAAGCGGTAGGGTTAGGGTTGGGGTGGGGGTTCGAATAAAGGGTCGCATTGAGTACTAGTGAGAGGGGGATGTAGGTTCGGGTTAGGTTTAGGGTGGGGGCTCGAGTAAGGGTAGGGTTGGGTTTGTCCGTACTTACCTGTTCCCAGACTTACCTGTCCTGTTTATCCGCGGTTTAGGGTTAGGGGTAAGGGGTTTAGGTGCCACTACCTACTCCGAGATGATGTAATAGGAATCCTGTGTCTGATAGAAACCTTCTGTACGCCTCTCAACATCTGCTATCTTTATGTTCATATCAGCGTCCAAGAGCAGGTTTTCAGCCTGTGGATTGGGGTTAGGGGTTAGGGTTCTGTTTACGTACTCCTGTCCTTGTACGTTGAACAACAGGGTTAGGGTTAGAGGTAGGGTGGAGGCTCGAGTAAGGGTAGGGTTAGGGTCATAGGGTGCACTTCACATCAGCAACTTAATCATCAGAGATCGACAGCCTGCTGAAATTGGGAAGTTGGCGGGTGGTGTCAGACACGATCGTGAGGGTCATGGTCACAATAACTGTGAAGTGTAGGTTAGGGTTAGGGTTGGGGTTAGGGATAGGGCTTAGGGTTTGGGGCTAGGTTAGGGTTAGGGGTTAGGGTTAGGGTAAGGGGACTCGAGTATGGGTAGGGGCCGTGTGTGTGGTGTTATTATTTAATTTTTGTCTGTACTTACCTGTTCCAGAACTTGGTTGAGGTTAGGGATAGGGTTAGGGGTAGGTTAGGGTTAGAGTTAGGGCTAGGTCAGGGTTTGGGGTTAGGGTTAGGGTTGGGGATTAGGGTTAGGGTAGGGGGCTCGAGTATGGGTAGGGGCCGTGTGGAAGGGTGTTTGTGATGTTTTTGTCTGTACTAACCTGTTCCAGAACTTGGTTAAGGTCAGGGATAGGGTTAGGGGTAGGTTGGGGTTAGGGTTAGGGCTAGGTTGGGGCGTTAGGGTCAGGGTTTGGGGTTAGGTTAGGGTGAGGGTTAGGGTGGGGGGCTCGAGTAGGGGTTAGGGGCCGCATGGAAGGGTGTGTGTGGTGGTATTAAATTATCTAATTTTTGTCTGTACTTACCTGTTTCAGAACTTGGTTAGGTTTAGGGTTGGGGGTAGGGTTAGGGTTAGGGTGGGAGGTTAGGGTTAGGGTTAGGGTGGGGGGTTAGGGTTAGGGTTTAGGGTTAGGGTGGGATAAGGGGGCTCGAGTACGGGTAGGGGCCGTGTGGAAGGGTGTGTGTGGTTTTATTTAATTTTTGTCTGTTACTTACCTGTTCCAGAACTTGGTTAAGGATAGGGTTAGGGGTAGGTTAGGGTAGGGTTAGGGGCTAGGTTGGGGCGTTGGGGGTCAGGGTTTGGGGTTAGGCGGGGTTGGGGATTAGGGTTAGGGTTAGGGGGCTCGAGTGAGGGTAGGGTTGGGTTAGGGGCCGCATGGAAGGGTGTGTGTGGTGTTTAATTTTTGTCTGTACTTACCTGTTCCAGAACTTGGTTAAGGTTAGGGATAGGGATAGGGTTAGGGTTAGGGTTAGGGCTAGTTTGGGGGGTTGGGTTTAGGGTTGGGGTTGGGGTTAGGGTTGGGGTTGGGGTTGGGGTTAGGGTAGGGGGCTCGAGTACGGGTAGGGGCCGTGTGGAAGGGTGTGTGTGGTGTGATTTAATTTTTGTCTGTACTTACCTGTTCCAGAACTTGGTTAAGGATAGGGTTTGGGGTAGGTTAGGGTTAGGGCTAGGTTGGGGCGTTGGGGTCAGGGTTTGGGGTTAGGGCGGGGGTTGGGGAGTAGGGTTTAGGGTGGGGGGGCTCGAGTACGGGTAGGGGCCGTGTGGAAGGGTGTGTGTGGTGTAATTTAATTTTTGTCTGTACTTAC